>NW_022990185.1:0-94949 GCF_902827175.1 Gymnodraco acuticeps | reverse complement strand
ACTTTGAGGGGTTGTGGCTCTGCAGACAGTTTACATGCATAAAAACCTTCATAACACACAAGGGGACGGGTAATAACCGGAAAAGCATGGCATGGGACCTTTAACAACCTATTAATGTGTCATACCCACTTAACGGGAAGAAACTCAGCTATCAGACAATATGAATTTTCAGCTAAACAAAACACAAGGGTAACACCAAGCTTAAATTAGCACTAACTATCTGCACATACTAGATATCATATGAAAGCTGATATCCCATAGATTCCATTGGTATAAGTATCATCACTGTGCGACCAAACTCACGGCAGCGAAATCCAGGAAAGACAACACACAACTTCACTTTACGGGGCCAAAATGGCAAATACGTCTTACCTTTGATGTTTTCTGATCAAAAGTTGTGTTCAAGGGCATTAAAACGCATATGAACGCTGCTGAAGGTTAATCCAATGTCTCTGTGTCACTTTGAAAAGATTTATGATAATCCATCATAACATGTATAGCAATAAACATATTTGTCATATAGAGTGTAACCGAGCTTCCGGTTTTGGGCAAGCTGCGTGCGCATCATTCTAACTCATCAATGGTAATGTTTAAATGGATTTAGGAACTTCCCCTCGATTCTATTGGCTCTAACGCAGGGGTGTCAAACTCAATTTCATCGCGGGCCACATTAGAATTATGGTTGCACTCAAAGGGCCGGTGGTAACTTTAAGACTATATAAATATACATAGATAAATATAAATAATATATATATATAAAATAATGTATTATTTTACAATATTTCCTCTGCATTGGATTATTATCGGATAGGGTAATAACTTAATAATTAACTACGCCTGAAAGCAGAAGTCGAGTAATTGCAGTGAGCATCTCACAAAATGAGATGCATTGTGGGACATGTAGTTTATGGGCAACGTGCTCCTGTAAAGCGGCTCGTGACCTTATAATAAACGTATTATATTATTTGCAAGCTCTTGTGGGCCACATCAAATGAAGTGGTGGGCCGGATTTGGCCCCCGGGCCTTGAGTTTGACACCCTGCTCTAACGGTTACAGATGTAGCGCTTCATTTCAGACAGTTTGAAAAGCGAGGGCCGTGATTGGTACGTGATCTGCCCTCGCTCAAGAGAAAACCTCCAGCTTGACTTGAGACCTCCCCCGTGATAAATAAATGTAATTATTATGAAGCCAGCTGCAATGGATCATTGATCCACCAGGGGGTGCAGTGGGGTTCCACCATAGGGTTCCACACTGGAGCTCATGTGAAATAAAGTCAGATACGTACTGTATCTGGATGTAGGCCTACAGCGGAACTTTGTTAAGATCCATATGTCACGGATATCATACTCTGTGCTAAATAAGAGACATGTAATCATTTACAAAACATCACCATGTTGTTATTTAACAAAATAATGTTGTTTAGTCGGAAAAAACGAACAGGAGGAAATGCAGCTCGGCTCTCGATTTGTAATCCTAATTTAATCATCATCTTCACCACGATCATTTATGTTTATATTCGCCGAATTGACATGAAATCACTTACAAATATGAATATACTGTAATGTACTGTTCATTAAAATGTTATTAACGTGCCTAAACTCAGTAATTCACTAACAATATTTATATTTGAATGGAGCCTCGTCGGCAGATCAGGATCCCAACGTGTAGCGGAGGGATCTTGATCAGCTGAAGGGTGTTATTTTCCCCATAAGGAACAAGTCGCTGCAAATTATCCCGCTTATTACATGGCCACATTCTCAACAAAGTAACGACATGACTCCCAATATTAATTGAAATGCTTTTATGGATTTAGAAAATGTTTTATTGATTTGAAAAATAGTTGTTGTATGTATTGATTTAAATTGACATGCATCCGCTAAGAAAAATAGTCCGTTACCGTTTTTTAAACAGTCTGAATGAAACGGCAGCTCTCAGACAACTAATGGCCCATAAACCACAGCTCTCTCCCCCCTCCCCCCTGATCTTTCTTCTCCAGCCAACACACTCTCACTCCCTAAGCGTCCAGGAGCGACGTTTGGTCAGTGTCCGTGGCGTCCAGTTGTGACGCTCCTAGGCTCCTTCAGCGTCATAAAGGGACGCAAATAGCTTTCAACTGATTGCAATGTATTCCCATCTGCGGCGGGATTTGACGCTCATGGAAGCACGGCATTCGTTTGTGTCGGCTGCCCTTAAAGGCAATGTGAGCGTCCATTCTCATTGGATAACGGAGAATTGTACACCCGGAAGTAAGTATTCCTCTTACTGTCGATTGATTTTACAGTGATATCTGCACTACTCATCGACTAAAAAACACCAGATTATCATTGTTAATTACACAACATTGATTGGTTTAAATTGTGTGCAATGCTTTTGTATTTTTCCCCTTCGATTCGGAGAAACCAAATATTTTTCTGAGTAAAGGATGGCAGAAGACACTACACTACCCAGAATCCCCAGCTATCGTTTGGACTACACCATGTGCTCTGTTTGACAAACCCCGTGATAGTCCTCAAGCTCTGTGATTGGAGAGTGTGCTCCGAGGGTTACGCTGATTCTCGAACAGCACTTGAAATGGGATGGAACCACGGCAGACTGTCCAAAACTGGATTTGAACGGGCAGAAGACACTACACTACCCAGAATCCCCAGCTATCGTTTGGACTACACCATGTGCTCTGTTTGACAAACCCCGTTTTTTTCACCATTCATTCCAATGGCTGGCGTCTATGTCAGGTGATCTTCAAATTTCTCCCTGCAGAAAAAGAAAACATGGCCGAACTTCGTTTTATTCTCGGTGGAAAATGCCTATTTTAAAGTTAGTTTGGCCATTAAAATGTGTTTTGATGTCATTTGATGCGAGAAATATGAGTTGTTATTTCAGATTATGTGTGCAGTGGATGTACATGATCTTTAGTTTGCAAGTTATTACGAAGATTACTTCAGGAAATCGCGACGTTTTCATTGTTACCAAGGTGGTTGCTAGGGACGCTGCTATCGATATTATTTCTGTTATGTTGTGTAACTGTTTAATGGTGTTATCTTTATTGCTACCCCCTTCCCCGTCAATGTATAGTGTTGGTCCACAGCGCAAACATATTAATTAAATGTATCATATTAAATTAAAAATCTGGCAACGCCCTCTTGGAAAATAGTGGGAAGGCTTAACATTCCTCGATACTGGTCTTAGGCAGGTCGTAGGCAGGAAGCTGTAAACTGGAGTCTGAAATGAGGTGCTACATCTGTACAAAGAGGTGTCAATCCCCCAAATCGACCAATGGGTTCCAGAGATACGGCAAATACACCCAAATGTACCCAGAGGTGAGTCCGCCTGGACTTACTTTTTCTAAACCTCTCTAAAAAGGTCACATTTCACTTGTTTGTGCATCAATCTTGATACAGGGTACTTATTATATGTTATAGTTTGGATTCCTAAAGGTTTTTTGGCTACTATCCCATCATTCAAGGGTGGTTTTCACTATAAGTAATGGGGTTTTTTTTAGACCGAAACTATAATTTTTACTATGTTCAATCTGAATTGACTTTACTACTTTACTAATAAAAACATCTATATTGATTCTGACACTCCTACAGCCAACTCACAGGTGTATCATTGCTTTGAGAAAAAAAAGATGATTAATTTACCCCTTTTAGAAGGGAAGATATAGTCATTTGTTCTGGGAATGTCATTTTCGAGCCTGAGGCCTGAAAAACCAACACATCCTCACTCCCAGGTCGGCCTATGTTGACGTCAGGGGCGTCGCCTGGACCTGGAAACATTCGGGGCTTAGCCCACAGTGGCGGCGCTAGTCAAATGTTCTACTGCAAGACTCCCCACACGCACATACACAATTGCGCCATCTGGTGTCACAAACGTGTGCCTGCATTAGCTTTGTTACGGCAATGGATTGTGGGAGATTCTCATAGCACGTGAGGATCTCTTGAGGGTAAGGTGCCTGTATTATCTCGGTGGACAAAATGTATGTTTTTATTTTATAAGGACAATAACGTACTGTTGTGTTTGTGTAGTTTAATGTTAATTGTTTAATGCTCACAGTCACAGCAACATGTTTTTAGTGTGATTGGCTATTTGTTTTATATGATTTATCAACGTGATCATCAATAGCTAATCTGAGCACCAGAACCCAGCTCACGAGTCCTTTTATGCTGTCCATTGAAATGCAGGTATGTGAGTTTTGTACACCAGTTTATTTATGTTTAATGTTTCACATTGCTCCACATGATGCCTTGACTACAAAGTCTTCCATGTTTCTACGCTTCTTCCTCTGTGTCACAGTTTCGGGAATATCAAGATCATTGCACAGGGCCTTGGTCTTGTCATAGACCTCATGTGCTTTCTCGTTACTTTGGTAACTTTTCAGTGTGTTCTCAACTGCTGTTTTGTAATCTACTGCCTGCACCAAGTCAAGTGTTTCTTTCTGCAGGTATTTGTGCAGGCCCTGAGTGGTTGAGAGCAGTGTCTGGAACAGGACAGCATGTAGATGGTACTGAATTTTCAAAGCTTGCTTTCCAGTCCCTTTGCTAGAGGGGCTGAAAGGCTCCCTAAAGTCTTGATCAAAGCAGGGAGGTTTTTGACATGCCCAGCGAACAAGTTGTTCGACCTCTAGTTGTTTCTGAAATGTTTGCAATCTCTGATGGTGGACAAGAGATGTGGAGAAGAAAGAGTAGAGACACTCCAGGAGATCAACGCAGGTATGTGAGTTTTGTACACCAGTTTGTATAAGTTTAATGTTTCACATTGCTTGTGAAAAATATACTACCACTATACGATCACTGATGTTTTGTTGTTGACTGGACACTTATTTTGTAAAAGAGATAGCATGAGAGGATCTCTTAAGCAATGCAGCTCACGTGTCCTTTTTATATGCTGTCCATTGAAATGCAGGAAAGTAATCACCAGCTCTGAGTGATCTGTTGCCGAGGGGACACTACACCGGAGTTACATAAGCAGAGATAAAGTGCTATTTTGGGGGGAACTCACCTCCTCTGGGGTCCCCCAGGAAGACTTTTTTTAAATACTGAAGTTAAAAGCATCAATCTTGTGCACTTTGAGAGCAACATTAAGAGCTATGGATACATCTCTCAACACCCATATGTCAAAAGAAATCAAAGAATCAGAATCAGAAACGGGTTTATTATTTAAAAACACTTCATTTTCCAATTAAATCATAAACTATGTCAAATTATTAGAAGTTGTTAGTAATCAGATTAAACAGAAAAAAGGGATGGAAGGAGGAAATAATAATCCCTCATCAATTGCTGTTTGCGGTTGAAATGATCTCTTTTGCTGGCCAAACATGCTGGATGGAAAGCAGTGATGTCTCACTTGCCTTGGCCCTGTATCTGCAGTCCCTAAATCAGTCATGTTACTCATTGACTCTTGTCTGTTCTGGTGTTCCTGTTCATTGTTGTCTCCATTGTCGTTCTTGTCTGTTGTATCTCCTTCTTGTGTGTCCCTTTCTCCTGTTCTCCTTTCTTCATCCTCTACTCTGTTTGGCTCATCTGTGATGACTGTAGGTAAACACAAACAAGTACGTATCAGTTTCCAGCTCTGTCAAATAAATGAATTTCAAGATACACACATTTGTCTTCATTAAAATGAGTGTCACAAAATGTAATACTAACCAATTGAAAATAGTTAAATTTACATCTCTTGTAGATATCACTGTTATAGTAGTTATCTGCCAATACGACAGAATCATTCCTATACAAATGCAGTTTGAGTAATTCACTTAATATATTTACTTAAAACTTTAATATAGTCATTTTCACTTAATACTCTAATATAGTCATCTTTCTGCATTCAACACTAAGGAAAGCTGTACAATTTGACATGATAATGAGGAAAAAAGGCCTCCGACAATGCAGATCATTTTTTGATCATATCAATTTTAAGATGCGGGTCAAGGCTTAATATTTGGGAGCATAGTGTCCCTTGCTCCCTTTCAGGAGCCCCACTGGATTGGCTTTGATCTGAAATATTTGTATAAAAAGCTTGTTAGCTGGCTGTCCATCTCATAATGTTCACATAGAAACTAGCTGTCAATAGGAAATATAAATCAGAAGAATTATATTTTCATGCAAAATCTGTCACAAAAAGAGGTTGCACATTTAAATGCAGGTGTTGTTATGGCAACGTCAGTGGCCAGACAGCCACATGTACTGCTGCAAATACGTTCAAACATGCTGTCGACACGTAAAGCAGTGGCAACTATGCCACCATTTCAGCTGACTTTTTCTCAGAAATACTGTCACATAACATCCATATATATATATTTCAGTGCTAGGTTGATGCTTAGCTAAGCTAACTATGAAACACTTTAACTGACAGGACTCAGGAATCAGGATCAACTGTGTACTACTGTAAGGTAGCTTCTAGCTTCATGTCGAACACAGACAGTAAGTCAACATTTCCCAGAGAGCTTTCTTTGAAATCACCAAGTAACGCTAAAAAACACAACATTTAGATTGTATGACAAAGTGTTTATTTAATATATCTGGCTAGCTATAGCTACTTGCTAACGGTTTAGCTTACCCGCGCGATTCAAAGTAACGTCAACGTAGCTATAATGTATGCTTTGCTTACATGTTCGCATAACTTGTAAGTTTACTGACAGGTACATACCTTGTTCATCTGGCTCAGGTGGTGGCTCTGGGGTTGTTGTGTGAGCCACCACTTGAGAATTGCCGTCTTTTTTATTAAATAAATGTCTAATCTTCAGAATCTCCGCGTCCGGGGCTGACAGTTTAAAGTTTAAACATTGTCACAGAGGAGAGGTACGTACCTGTCAGCCAATAAAACACGTTTATTTCCATGCAACTCTCTGATTGGTCTGGTGGCGTCGTCTTGCCTCTGTGTTGCATTCACTGAACATGGGAAATTACATTCCTGCCGTCCGTCCTATAGGTAAAGTAGGTTAATGTATTATATTATTGAGGGAGAATTTGTCCGGGGCTAAAGAAAAAACATCCGGGGCTAAAGCCCCGGATGCCTACCCCAGGCGACGCCCCTGGTTGACGTTATGTCAAGTCCCCTGTCGGCTTTTTCCAACGCAAGGGGGGGGCCTTAGCGTCCATTTTCAGCTTTCCGGGATGTCCATATGCTTCTATGGACGCTCATGGAAGCACGGCATTCGTTTGTGTCGGCTGCCCTTAAAGGCAATGTGAGCGTCCATTCTCATTGGATAACGGAGAATTGTGCACCCGGAAGTAAGTATTCCCCTTACTGTCGATTGATTTTACAGTGATATCTGCACTACTCATCGACTAAAAAACACCAGATTATCCTTGTTAATTACACAACATTGATTGGTTTAAATTGTGTGCAATGCTTTTGTATTTTCCCCCTTCGATTCGGAGAAACAAATATGTTTTCGGAGTAAAGGATGGCAGAAGACACTACACTACCCAGAATCCCCAGCTATCGTTTGGACTACACCATGTGCTCTGTTTGACGTCACGTGATCTTCAAATTTCTCCCTGCAGAAAAAAAAAACATGGCCGAACTTCGTTTTATTCTCGATGGAAAATGCCTATTTTAAAGTTAGTTTGGCCATTAAAATACGTTTTGATGTTATTTGATGCGAGAAATATGAGTTGTTATTTCAGATTATGTGTGCAGTGGATGTACATGATCTTTAGTTTGCTAGTTATTACGAAGATTACTTCAGGAAATTGCGTCCATAACGTTTTCATTGTTACCAAGGTGGTTGCTAGTGTTAACTGTGATGGTTATTCTCGCGTCCAGGAAAGAGAAGCTTAAAAAGGAGACTAAATGGAGTCTCTGAGATGTTTTCAAATTGGTACTTTAATTCATAAAAGGCGCGGTACAGTCACAAACAGGATATTGTCCGACAGAAAAGCAGCTGTCTCTGGCCCTCGCTAGCAGAGAAAAGAGGCCGAACCGCTCAGGTGCTGCTCTTATATAGCTTCTGCAGGCTCCTCCCTGCGGGCCGGCCCTCCACATCTTAATGTCCGTTGTTACGTTTAAACAGAGGATTCAGGCATTGTACATTCAATACATACTTAAACACGCCTCTTCTCCTCATATTGTCTTTCATCACTTTTCCTTTAACACATTCTAAACGTTGTAGTTAATATTCTAAAAAATACAGAAAATACTTCACGGCTGGTTTGGTTTCTGGTCATTCCGGAAGTTGTCACATCTTACCCACGTCTGTAAACAATAACTTTATTCAAATAAACTATACCTTCATTTAATATTCAGCAATAATAATACGTCTATAGTTGCAGTGTTAAAATCAGTAGGTTTCTGTGTGCATCACTCCATGTCATTTCGCTACTAAATTAACCTCTATAAGAAATGGTAAACTAGCCACATGCTAACCGGAGATGAAGGATTTTCAGAATAAAAGCTTAACTGGTTGTGCACAATAATTTTCTGGTTTTTCAGTATAAAACAGCATTTAAACTGAAGGTACATTTAAGGTACATTATGCCATCAAAATATTGATTTTAATTTCTAACACTAGGGACGCTGCTATCGATATTATTTCTGTTATGTTGTGTAACTGTTTAATGGTGTTATCTTTATTGCTACCCCCTTCCCCGTCAATGTATAGTGTTGGTCCACAGCGCAAACATATTAGTTTAACAAAATCCGCATCTAAAGATAGCCTACGTTATTTTCCCCTGTGCAATTCCAGTCTCACATCTCACAGCACATCGTCATTAACAAATAACGGAAACAGACCGAAAACATTTTAAAAAAAATACAATAATACTTTATTCCGAGTGTGCTTGCTTTTCTCTTTGGAAGTCATCACATAACGGCATTGTAATACACGGTTCGGCTGCATTAAATATTACATATCTGCCGTAGTTCTGTATTTATAGAGCCCTGATGAGAAGACTTCTAGACAAACATGAGGAACTGAAAACGTGACGTGGATCATAAATATATCAGCCATTAAACAACATCTTACATTTCTTTTCACACAATACGTCTCCTTGCAGTATCAACACTAATTCGGCTGACTTTTATATTTGAACCAATTGGTAGATAGGCTGTATTTACACCATAAAGGTGCACAGCTGATATAAAGGGACACCTAGTGGTTAAAGCATGTTATTGAATTTCATTATTTTTATTATTAGATATTAATAGGATCCCTATAAAGTATATTAATTACTCGTTATTCTCTACTAATAGTTAATTAAAGACTGTATATAATGACTATTTTGCACATCCCTTTCAAGATTTCAAGATTTTCTAAGGTTTATTGACATATCATATAGGCCTACACAACTATGGTGTAGTTATGCATTGAATGAAAAACTTGGGTCGCAGGTTCCTCAATAGTGCATTACAAGACATCTATCAATATTTGTGCATACCTCCAGCAATGTTAACTATGTTGAAGCACTTATTTTAACTGATATTATACATGATGTATTATACTCTTATAAGATTTATGTAGATATTTCATCTCCGACCTTGTCAGGTATTGAACAATCAATAAATAAAGAACACAGAATTGTTGAATATAAAACACAGCATTTTTGTGATTATACTAAATGATTTACAAACAAACACCACTGCATATTTAACTGTTACACATGCTGATGTAACGCAAATGTTCCAACTTGAGATCAATAAAGTATATATTATCTTAAGCTGATCGATGGCTACTGCCATATTTGCAAAATGTGCCTCTGAACCTTAACAAGTGCATGTTTCAGGCTTATCAATCAATTAATGTAATGTAATGTAATGTTATCAATTAACAACAGGGGTCACAAACATAAGACCAGCTGTTAAATAAAGCTCTTCTGACCTTAGCTGGCATGTGTATATATATATTAATGCTGCCCATTATGGGCACAAGCAATTTTCACCCATTTATTAATTATATGTTTTAAATGTGAGTGTTTCCTATCCCCTAAACCTCCAGGGATGTACACAGTTTAATACTGGCAACTTCTTATTATGGGAAATACGAAAACGTCTTTTAAAACTACAACTCCCAGTAGAGACGTGCCATAGATACAGAACATGTTGCGAAACAGAATAGCCAGCATTTGTAGTTCTGCGGACGGGGTGGGGGAGGGGGGACGTGGTGGACCCGTTCAAATCCAGTTTTGGACAGTCTGCCGTGATTCCATCCCATTTCAAGTGCTGTTCGAGGCTCGGCGTAACCCTCGGAGCACACTCTCCAATCACAGAGCTTGAGGACTATCACGGGGTTTGTCAAACAGAGCACATGGTGTAGTCCAAACGATAGCTGGGGATTTTGGGTAGTGTAGTGTCTTCTGCCATCCTTTACTCCGAAAAAACATTTGTTTCTCCGAATCGAAGGGGAAAAATACAAAAGCATTGCACACAATTTAAACCAATCAATGTTGTGTGATTAACAAGGATAATCTGGTGTTTTTTAGTCGATGAGTAGTGCAGATATCACTGTAAAATCAATCGACAGTAAGGGGAATACTTACTTCCGGGTGTACAATTCTCCGTTATCCAATGAGAATGGACGCTCACATTGCCTTTAAGGGCAGTCGACACAAACGAACGCCGTGCTTCCATGAGCGTCCATAAGCATATGGACATCCCGGAAAGCTGAAAATGGACGCTAAGGGCCCCCCCCTTGCGTTGAAAATGGACGCTAAGGCCCCCCCCCCTTGCGTTGGAAAAAGCCGACAGGGGACTTGACATAACGTCAACATAGGCCGACCTGGGAGTGAGGATGTGTTGGAAAAACAGGCTCAGGGCTTAACACATCCACCCTGTTTAAAAGGGCAGGGCTTGTGGGCCTTCTGTACATTCACACCTGCACACACAGACAGTCCTCCAGCACCACACGCTGCCCCTTTGTAGCAAGTCATTGTCATTAGCCCCGCCCACGTGTTCTTGGTTACAGAGCCTCTGAAGTCAGACTCTACTTTTTCTTTGTAGTGTCTCTTTGCACTGCTCATGGTTCTCAGGAGCGCGTACCTAGACTTCCTGTACTCGTCCAAATCTCCTAGTCTGTGCTTTCAGTTTGGCACGGAATTCGCCGTTTAACCAGGGCTTCTGGTTCGGGAATGTTCTTACAGTAATCTTCGGTACTACTTCATTGATGTATTTTCCAATTTAGCAAATGGTCTTTTACTTTACAAATGACTTTTACTTGGTGCAATTGTAGATTATTAGGAGTTCATCTCAATTCAGTTTAAACAGATGAAATGTTATGTGGAAAAAAAGGTATGAATGTATTTTATGACGATAAATTGTTATGCTATAATATAAATAATATATATTATATAATAGATAGATGAACTCAGACGATTGCTAACAAACATCAGGTAGGATTTTCTGTGAAATGGCAAGATGGGTGGGAAGGGGAAGGGACGGGGTGGCATGGGAATGGAATTCCCTATATTTTTTCTTTCTTTCTTTCTTTGTCTTTTCTTTTTGTATTGTCTATATTGTCTATATAATTTGTATCTGTATAAGTCCTTTTTGTGAGGGCAAAAAAAACAATAAAAAGTTGGTCACAAAAAAACAAATGACTTTTACTTGTCACAGAACATTCCTACACTCTGGTACTTCTAAGTTTACTCAAGCACAAGATCTGCGTACTTTGTCCACCTCTGAACAAGCATCACACATGGTATTGAGACTGCACTGTCATACCTTATTGTTTGTGTCACTTGGGGTCTTAGCAGTCCTTGCATCAGCCCAGTGCCTCAGTACAGTACATGTTTGTCAAAAGAAAGTCACATTCCTCAGCTTCAGTGGGACTGCTTCACTAAGTCCTGACAGCCCCTGTGGTTCCTGCTTACCCATTAGTGCACGGACTGTTACAGCTGACTGCAGGAGGAGGTTTCAGCAGCTCTTAAACAGAAAACAAGTGCCGATGCAAGATCATTGCAGAGTAGTAGTTATTAATTTGAAACCAAGATGTTCAGAGGCTTTTTTGGGGGATTTTTTGTTGTAATGCTGGCAGGCCTCCTGCTGTGCTCGGCCACAGGCCTGCTGATGGTGGATCAGCGCAGAGATGCAGAGGAAGACCAGGAGCGCAACAAAGCCATCTTAGAAATGCTACACATTAATAAAGTGTCTGCAAGCCATCAGGCCATGCCACATCCTTACATGAGGGAGATATATCAACGTTTGGACTCACTGGAGGTTCAGGACTTTGCGAGTTCAGATGGAACGCTGGTGCAGAGTTTTCGGAGTGTTGTTGGTAAGGATTCAAAATTAATTATCCTCTTGTCTTAAATATTTTAACCTTGAAGTTTTCCTTCAGCTTAACACCTACTGAGACATCACTATTTCGGTTTTGGCAAGATGTGCAACATCTTTAAAGCTTAAAGGTGGGGTAGGTAAGTTTGAGAAACCGGCTCGAGATACACTTTTTGTTATATTCCATGGAATGCTCTTAACATCCCGATAGCAATGAATATCTGAAGTGCTTTGACAAAAAATCCATTAAAAAATATCATCTGTGGAAGCCGTAGGCAAGGCAAGGCAAGTTTATTTATATAGCACCTTTCAACACAAGGCAATTCAAAGTGCTTTACAAAAAACGAAATACATTAAGAAAATGGCATTTAAAATCAGTCATTAAAAAGAAAAGATAATAAAATAAACATTAAAAGAAAAAATACATGGATAAAAGTTACAGTGCAGTTTAAGATGTGAATAGTTCAATTAAAAGCAGCAGCAAAAAGAAAAGTCTTTAGTCTGGATTTAAAAGTAGTCAGAGTTGTAGCGGACCTGCAGGTTTCTGGGAGTTTGTTCCAGATATTTGGAGCATAATAACTGAACGCTGCTTTACCATGTTTAGTTCTGACTCTGGGGACAGAAAGCTAACCAGTCCCTGAAGACCTGAGAGATCTGGATGGTTCATAATTTAGCAGTAGGTCAGAAATGTATTTTGGGCCTAAACCATTCAAAGCTTTATAAACCAGCAGCAGTATTTTGAAATCTATTCTTTGACACACAGGAAGCCAGTGTAAAGACTTCAGAACAGGAGTGATGTGATCCACTTTCTTAGTGTTAGTGAGGACTCGAGCAGCGGCGTTCTGAATCAGCTGCAGCTTTCTAATAGATGTTTTAGTGAGACCTGTGAAGACACCATTACAGTAGTCGAGTCTACTGAAGATAAAAGCATGGACAAGTTTTTCCAAAACCTGCTGTGACATTAGTCTTTTAATCCCAGATATGTTCTTTAGGTGATAGTAGGCTGATTTAGTAACTGTTTTAATGTGACTGTTGAAGCTCAGGTCAGAGTCCATAACTACACCTAGATTTCTGGCTTTATCTGTTATTTTGAACATTGCAGGCTGAAGCTCAGCGCTAACTTTTATACGTTCTGCCTTGGCTCCAAAAACCATTACCTCAGTTTTATCTTTGTTTAATTGGAGAAAGTTCTGACACATCCAGTCATTTATTTGTTCAATGCACTTACTCAGTGTTTGAATTGGAGCATAGTCTCCTGGTGAAATTGTTACGTAAATGTGTGTGTCATCCGCATAGCTATGGTAACTTATTTTGTTGTTTTTTCATTATTAGTGGTAGCATGTAGATGTTAAAGAGAAGAGGCCCCAATATGGAGCCTTGAGGAACCCCACATATCATATTTGTCAACTCAGATGTGTATTTACTTATAGAAACAAAGTTTTTTCTGTCCTTTAAGTAGGATTCAAACCAATTTAGAACTGTTTCCGAAAGTCCCACCCAGTTTTCCAGTCGGTCTAGTAATATGTTGTGGTCAACAGTGTCAAACGCAGCACTGAGATCTAATAATACTAACAATGAAGTTCTGCCACTGTCTGTGTTTAAGTGGATGTCATTGAAGACCTTTACAAGAGCAGTCTCAGTGCTGTGGTTTGGACGAAAGCCTGACTGGAACACATCCAAACAGTTATTTAAATGCAAGAAATGACTCAACTGTTGAAAAACAACTTTTTCAATGATTTTACCTAGAAATTGCAGGTTTGATATGGGCCTGTAATTGTTCATTACTGAAGCATCTAGATTATTCTTTTTTAAGAGCGGTTTAATGACTGCAGTTTTCAGGGCCTGTGGAAAAATACCTGAGTGAAGAGATTTGTTTACTATATGAAGTAGATCTGAGGCCATGCAACGAAAAACATCTTTGAAAAATCCTGTTGGAATAATATCAAGGCAGCAGGAGGAGGATTTCAGAAGTTGAATAATGTCCTCTAGGTTTTTATCATTAATCTGATGGAATTGTGTCATGGTGTTTGAATTGATATTAGGTGGACATAGGGGCAACACATTTGCTGTTCCTGATGCAGAGGCACTGACTGCTTGTCTGATTTTCTGAATGTTGTCAGTGAAGGAGGCAAAATCATTGCACGCCCTGGTGGATAGAAATTCAGAGGCTACTGACACTGGGGGGTTAGTTAGTCTGTCGATGGTAGCAAACACGGCACGTGCATTGTTTTTGTTTTTGGTAATGATGTCAGAGAAGAAAGACTGTCGTGCGTTTTTAAATTCCAAATTATAAAGGCCAAGTCTCTCTTTATAGATTTCAAAGTGAACCTGGAGATTTGTTTTTCGCCACCTATGTTCAGCTTTTCGACACTCTCTTTTTTCTGTTTTCACGGTCATGGCCTTTCTCCATGGAGATATTTTCTACCCAGTCACTTACTTTACCTTAGTTGGAGCAATAGCATCTATAACATTTTTAATTTTTGAATTAAAATGATCTACTAGCTCATTTACTGAGATGTTAGCAGGAGCAAGTGTGGAAGAAAAATTCTGAGTAAACATTTCCCTAGTATTTTCAGTTAAATATCGCTTTGTGGTTACCTCTTTTTGAAAAATTTTGTGAACAGAAATAGAGCTCTCAAAGAAAACACAGGAATGATCAGAGAGCGCAATCATTTTAGCCGGCCCGGCTAAAATAACTGGATGGCCTACCTGCCTGTCAGCCTTCCATCTGTGCACAAACTTATCTCGTGCCCTCATTGGTCATGTGTGCGTTCGTGTGTGTTGGAGGAGGGGCTCTGTAAGGAAGTGGCAGATTTTTTCCGGCTGTGTATTTTCAAATTCTAGCGCACTCGAGCTGGTTTCTCCAAAATGACCTACTCCACCTTTAATATATAAGGAGCATTATGAAGACCACCAGAGTTCCCATTTATCTTATACTGTAAAGCAGTGGTCCCCAACCACGCGGTTTATAAACATATTATACAAATATATTTTATTGATTTATTGATTAACAGTCTGAAAGACATTTTATTTTTCGTGTGCCGTGAGTTATTAAAGTGATAAATGTTTCTGAACCAGCCCAACTCATGGAAAACCGCCATCTGGCAACACTGAGCGTGAGAGCAGTCTGGACTCTGGAACGTCATAACCATAGACCGGTGCTTCTCAAAGTGTGGTCCGCGGACCACCGGTGGTCCGTGAGCGCCCCCTAGTGGTCCGTGAGTATATTGGTAACATTGGGCGGAGTCACAGGCTCTGAGGATGTAAGACGTGTTTCTCCGCTGCTCCTGAGAATGTGACTTAATTTCATAAATCCTGCACAATTTTGGTATTTTATTGTTGAAATGAAATAGAACATAAACTAAGGATTCGTCGTACGTGACTTTTGTTAACCAAAACAACCGAAATGTCTTCTGCTCGCCAAAAATCCGAAGCACAGAGAGGAGGCCGCAGCAAAACCTCGCCTTTGCCTGACCCGGCTAACGCTACTCGAGGGGTGACTGAAGCTAACGCACTCGACGCCAAACTTTGACAAAGTATGATGGACTCCCTGAAAGCCGAAATGTTTGGCTAAGTTGACTCTTTGTCTTCCAACCTACGCTCCGAGATTACCTCTGTCAGAAAAGAACTAAAAGAGTCAATAGGACCATTACAAGCTAAAGTCGATCAACACGGGCAAACTGTGCTTGAGCTTGAACGAGCTGCTACGGACCATAGCGGCCGGGTAACGGAGCTGGAAGCTACAGTTAGCAGGCTAACAGCTCAGGCTAAACATGTTGATGATTGGTGCGAGGACCTGGAGGGGAGATCCAGAAGGAATAATATTCTGCTGGTGGGCATATCGGAGGGATTGGAGGGACCTCGTCCTACTGAGTTTATCACCAAACTACTTCAGGAAATACTTCGCCTGGATGAAAAGCCCCTGCTAGATCGAGCCCATCGTACACTACGGGACAGGCCCAGAGAGGGAGATGCACCCCGACCAGTAAGAGTTCATTACTTTCACATTTGCAATGAGATCCTACGTCGGCGGAGCTAAAAAGCGAGCTGCTTTTGGAACTGTCAAGCGTCAGCTGCACTCATGTCCGGGCATTAAGTTTGGACTTCTCTACCCAGCGGTGCTCCGAATCACGCTGCCGAGCGGAGACACACATCGGTTTGAAGACCCTACAGCTGCAAATGACTTTGTCAATACAAAACTCAAGAAAGCAGTCACTCCAAGTGCTGTGTGATGGAGCAGGGCTGAGCTAGCAGAGCCGGCTCCTTGTCACACTTTTTTTGTTTGTTCATGACAACTTGGACTGCATCTCCCAGTAAGTCATTGTAGCTTTCCATGATAATTAGTTGCTGACAACATGTCTAAACGTGTGACGAACGTATTAATGTTCTGTTTATTTTGTGCGTGTTTACTCTTGTTTTACCCAGTCACCTTTCTCTTTGGGTAGCTTTAGGCTGTGTTAGTAGTAGCCTAGGATGGTAGTAGCTACGACGGAGCGTTTAGCAATTCCTATAAGGTTTGATCGCCGTGTCTCGCATGGGGAGGCACTTCTGCCAAGGTGGGAGGGAGTAACGTGGTTCTTTTACCACAAAGGGTTGTTCTATATTGTGTGTTTTGTTCGTGTCGGCTTGGTCTATCAACATTGTACATGTCGAAATGCTGTTATTCGTTATACCTCATTCTGCTATGTTATATTATGCTTCACTCCTTGCCTCTTAAGATGCTTCTATGGTTTCACCTAAATTAATACAACAAGATGGAGAGGGGCTTCAATTTTGTACCTGGAACTGTAGGAGCCTTAACAATCCTGTTAAGCGCAGCAAAGTGTTGCACCATCTCAAGCACCTGGGTGCACAGATAATTTTTCTACAAGAAACTCATCCTAGAGTCTCTGATCAGAGCAGATTAAAGGCCAGTTGGATTGGCCATACCTACCACTCTTCTTTCACGGGGAAATCTAGGGGAGTAGATATTTTATTGCACAAGTGAATTCCTTTTGTGTGTTCAAATGTGATGGCAGACCAAAACGGGAGGTACTTAATTGTTAGTAGTACAATTGATTCTACTCCAGTGCTTCTTGTCAATGTATATGGACCAAACTGGGATGACGATGGGTTTTTTACACATTTATTTCCCATTCTACCAGATATATCCTCACATTTCCTTATTTTGGGAGGGGACTTCAACTGTTGGCTGGATCCTCAACTGGACCGATCATCGACCCGAAATTGTAAGCCGTCTAGGTCTGCTAAGGCAATTCAATCCTTTAAAAAACAATTTGGCATTTCTGACCCCTGGCGTTTTTTTAATCCCTCTGGAAAGGAATATTCATTTTTCTCAAATGTCCACCACACTTTTACTCGTATAGATTATTTTCTCGTAGACAATAGAATTCTTCCTTCTGTTAAATCAATTTCCCATAATGCGATAGTCATATCTGACCATGCTCCAGTCACTATGAGGAAACATTTCACAGGGTCGGATAAAAACCGTGCTCCATGGCGTTTCAATAACCGTTTACTTTCAAATGAAGACTTTGTGGAATTTGTTTCCGGACAAATAAATCTCTTTCTTAGTATAAACAACACTCCTGATGTGTCCGCATCCCTGTTGTGGGAGACCTTAAAGGCATACATCAGAGGTGAAATAATTTCTTACAGCGGCTATGAGAGGAAAGTGAGGAGGGAAAGACTTAATAATTTAACGAAACGCATTGCACAGCTGGACGCAATTTATTCTGCTTCTCCTTCTCCAGATTTATACAAGGAGCGCCTCTCCTTACAAACTGAGTTTGAGATCTTAGCTACGGATCACACAACAGAAATGTTACTGAAATGTAGACATACATAAGTATGAACATGAACATGGGGATAAGGCTAGTAGATTGCTAGCCTATCAACTGCGACAGACATCGTCGTCTCAACAAATTCCCCAGATTAGGACCTCTTCAGGCTCGACGATTGATCCTAAGAAAATCAATGATGAGTTTAAAGATTTTTACGTATCGTTGTATACTTCTGAAAACACATCCGACTCTTCACACTTGGATAGTTTCTTTAACTCAATCCATATACCCACCGTTCACCCTGACTTTGTTGACGATTTGGAAAGAAATATTACTATTGAGGAACTGGCTACTAGGGGTGTTGAAAATAATCGTTTCTACGATGCATTGCGATGCGGACGTGTACGATTCGGTCTCGATGCAGTGACGGAAGATAATCGGTTATAGCGTAGTAACGTTGCTTCCTGATTTTCCGGCCGCGGCTTTACTATAACGTTTTTTTTTCCTGTCACTTTAATATCAAATCGGTCGGTGACGCAGAGATCAGGGAACAGACGTGACAGCGGCACAGCGGCACAGCAACACCAAACACGGAGCAGTCTGCTTTATCCACCAACACAACACCACCAGTCCAGAACCAACAGCAGAAGGACCCGCTCTGAATCACTCCGTGTCGCTGCGGCGCAGGGGTTTATGTTTTTCAAAAATAATCGCTTTACAATCATGTCAGGTTTTTGGTGGATTTAATTAAGTCTTGGATTGCAGAGTATGAATGTCCTCTAGCAATTTTCAGACTATATATACGTGTGCAAAGTTTGTGAAGGCAGGAGGAAAAAAGCTTCCGCGATCACCGTCTCCTCTCCGTTCCTCCAAACCCCGCCCCCTCCCTGAAAATAATGAGTGACAGGCTGATAGTGACCCGATAGAAACTTTATTATTCACTTAATTACTGAGATATGATGAAGCTAACTTAATCTCATACATTCATGGGATTTATGTAACAGTAAGACAGAGAATGTAAGTGCAGTATTTTAGTTGTTATATGCTGTTGTAAATACTCCGGTTGTCTGCTGTGTTCAGACTCAAGTCCTGTGTGTGATGCCACATTCAGGACATTCAGTGTCCTTTCTTTCTAGACTGCAGAAGCATTATTTTTTTGTTTTTGAGGATGGAACAACTTCACACACAGATATAGGGAGGCTAGACCTATACAATTAATTTATTTTGGTTTATAAATTAATGTCAAGACATTTATGTTATTGATTTCTGAAGCACTTTCTAAATAATAAAAAGAGAGTTCATATGTATTTACTGCATGTATGCATTGACGAAAAATAAGCCATGTGCAGTAATATAGAAAATTGAGGATGCAACGCATTGGTATGAATCGTGATGCATCGGGATGCATCGGGATATCGAATTGAATCGAATCGTTGACAGGATAATCGTAATCGAATCGAATCGTGAGACCAGTGAAGATGCACAGTCCTACTGGCTACTGCAGCCAAGTCCATGCAATGTGGCAAGTGTCCAGGACCAGACGGCTACACTGCTGAATTCTATAAGGCATTTTTACATAAATTGGCTCCTATTTTAATTGACATGTTTAATGACTCATTTGAATCTCTTAAATTACCCCAGACTCTCACTCAGGCCTCGATTTCCCTCATTTTGAAAAAGAATAAGGACCCTTTGTCCTGTGCCTCGTTTCGTCCTATAAGCTTGCTGAATGTAGACTTGAAACTACTGTCTTAACTCTTAGCTTTGCGCCTTGAGTTGACACTTCCCTCTGTTATCTCCCCTGATCAAACAGGTTTCATTAAAAATAGACACTCTTTTTTTTATTTAAGACGGTTGTTTAATACAATTTATAACCCATCTTCTTCTAGTGCTGCAGAAGCATTAATATCCCTGGACGCAGAGAAGGCTTTTGACCGTGTGGAGTGGGGCTATCTCTTCTACTCCTTAGACAAATTTGGTTTTGGGAAAAAGTTTACGACCTGGATTAAACTGCTTTACTCCTCGCCTCAGGCCTCCGTTAGAACTAATAACAATCAATCGGAATATTTCCCTCTTCATAGGTCCACCAGACAGGGTTGCCCTTTGAGTCCTTTGCTTTTCGCCCTCGCGATTGAGCCCCTCGCCATTGCGCTTCGCTCTAACCCCCTCATTACTGGGATAACCAGAAATGGCGCAGAACAGAGAGTCTCTCTTTATGTGGACGACCTTCTTATGTATCTCTCAAACTTGTCTGTTTCAATCCCTTTTACACTTGCCACGCTGGACTCATTTGGTTTCATATCAGGATATAAACTTAATCTTGGTAAAAGTGAATTATTTCCTCTAAACTCAACCGCACGTAAATGTCCTTTACATAACTTCCCATTTAAAGTATCTCTGCAAAGCTTTACATATCTTGGAATACAAGTTTCTAGCACATTTAAAAGTCTCTTTAAGGCCAATTTTACACCCTGTTTAGAACGTATGCAACAAGACTTTGAACGCTGGTCACTGCTCTCTTTAAATTTGTCCGCGAGGATCAACTCAGTAAAAATGAATACTCTCCCTACATTTGTTTCAGTGTATACCTATTTTTCTTCCTCAAGCGTTTTTTCAAAAATATTGATAGCTCAATTTTGGAGTTTATTTGGAACAAAAAGAAACCTAGACTTCGTAAAGACTTTCTACAAAGGCCAAAGCCTCTTGGAGGAATGGCCTTGCCAAACTTTAGATTTGACTATTGGGCTTCCAACCTAAGAATCTTACAGTATTGGCTTAGGTCCAATACACTTCATCCTCACCCCGCTTGGCTGGCTATGGAGTCTTTTTCCTCTAAGCCTGTGTCACTGACATCACTTGTGCACTCCCCCATAAACAGCCCGGTTTCCCTCTATGCTAAATATATAGTTGTTAAAACCTCCTTAAGGATTTGGAATCAGTTAAAACGTCACTTTAGTCTGCAAGCTTTTTCTACCTCGGCTCCACTAGCTGCAAATCATGTTTTCCCCCCTCCATATCAGATGGTGCATTTTCTATATGGTCAAACCTTGGTATTAAAAAAACATTTAAAGATGTATATATATTGAGAACACTTTTGCATCTTTTCAACAGCTCTCAGAATTGTTCTCTCTTCCTAAACATCATTTTTTTAGATACCTGCAAATTCTGAGTTTTGCTCGCAATAGATATGCTCAGTTTCCTAACCTGCCCGCTGACACGCCTATAGATGCTTTTCTCGCTCAGGTCCCTGTGATGAAAGGAATTATCTCGTGTATTTACAATCAAATCCAAATCCTATCTTCAACCTCTCTAAACTCTGTGAAAGCTGTTTGGGAGGAGGATTTGGGGCAGGAGATCTCAGAGGATCTTTGGGGCAATATTCTTAAGCGTGTGCATACTTCATCCGTCTGCGCAAGACATGGTTTGATTCAGTGTAAAGTTGTTCACCGCACCCATTGGACTAAAGTCAGGCTGTTCAAAGTGTATGACAATATAGATCCTTCTTGTGAAAAATGTCACCAAACACCTGCAAACTATTTGCATATGTTTTGGTCATGCACGTCTCTGCACAACTACTGGACTTCAATTTTCAGTACTTTATCAGAGGTAACTGCAGGACGCTTATAGAGCCTAATGCCATTACTGCAGTATTTGGCATCCTAAACCTGCCTTTGCTCAAAGCAGACCTTATAGCCTTTGCAACATTACTAGCAAGACGTCTTATTCTAACAAGATGGAAATCACCAACACCACCTTCCCACACTATGTGGATAAGGGACATTTTTAATAATTTGCAGCTTGAAAAAATCCGTTACACATTGAGAGGCTCCTCCGGGAAGTTCCGGAGTGTCTGGGGGCCTTTCTTTGCCTATGCAGGGAGGATGACCTTCCCGGATATTCCGGAATAAGACCCGAATATGTATGTATGTATCTTCTTTTTTTTGGTATTATTATTTTATATGTATACTGTATGTATGTATGTGTGTATATATATATATATATATATATATATATATATATATATATATATATGTGAAACATTTTAAATGTATTTGTACTATTACCTGAAGAGAATAAGGTTATGTGTTTGTTTGTGTTTTGTTGTGTGACCAAGCCGACTGTTTTTTTTTTTTTTTTGGTCTTGTTGTAATGTTTCATATGTTATGTGATCTGCACAACTGTAATGTGACACTGTCAATCACAACCGCTCTGTCATCTCTGTTTAATTTGTGTACGAAAATCAATAAACAAAGTTTATTAGAAATATATATATATTGATAACATTGCACATTTTAAATAAATAAATATATTTAAGTTTTCCGCACTCTCGCGGGAATATCTCCGCAATGGAGCGAGCTTAAGTTTAACTTTCGACTGCATGATATAGCCCCGTGCAACACCTTCATCACACATGTTGCCACTTTGTACCATTTTCAGGCGATTTGTAATCTGTTCTAGAAAAACTATGTGATTTTGGATATTTGTGGAGTTAGGTGGTCCGCGAGTGTTTTTTTATTGATTAAGTGGTGCTTAACGCTAATGTAGCATTAGCGTTTCTCCCCCGGGCTTAAATTGTGTATTATAGAATGATCACACCGGTGTGACAGTACTCTTCAAAGGGTTCACGAAATATGACTACTACTCTTACTTTTTAACATTTTGGGTTACTTCATGTTACTTCATGTTAAGGCTAATACAAATGACAAGGCTGTAATGCTAACTAACGTGCTAGCTACTAGCTAGGTAGCTAACTTGATCCAGCCACTCCTGGTCCTTTCATCAGACGGGAAGCGAAAGAACGAGCAAGACCCATTGCTGGTATGATAACAACCTGGTACTAAGCACACAGGCATCTTGTTAAAGTTATCTTATCTATCTCTTATATTTAGCGGAGGAAAACAATTGTGACATCAGTTATGACATCACTTACATGACTCTGGGATTTGTAGTCTTTCTAGTTGCGTCTTATATTTCAACAGTTTTACGACAAACTGTGACTTTTTTGACATGGAAATTATTTTTTAAGATTGACAAACATCATATGTGTAATTCATGGCACAATTCAAACGGGATCGAAATATACGTTTTCTCTCTCCATTGACTTCAATACATTATTTTAACTTACGGCTCCTTTGAGTCCCCACGAGTCTGAAGGAAGTTTCACTGATCCGCGTCCCCTCAAACGTTAACATCTGGAAGCTATCCTACTTGCTAAAGGGTAGGCAGATGGACTGGGGTACGTTGTAATGTTATTTTACATGTTATAAAGAGAGTAGCAAGTGACGCAATTTATAGTTTTAATTTGTACGTCACACCAGGTGTAGGACTCAAAGGACTCGGGTTAATGGAGAGGGGAGACTCGTCACGACCAGCTCATTTCTAGGATCCGGGTTAACTCGCCCATCTCTAGAAAGGAGCAATTTCCATAGACCCCCATGTTAAAATGTTCAATTTTACAGCAGAAAAAAACATGTTTCTACCCCTGGCTGCAATAAATATTATTATCAATATAGTTAGATTCCACCTTCATGATTATGAATCTGTGAGGGAATTGTTTTCTAACAAGACCCTTTTATTTATATTAGGTCTTCAAGTTTTTGCATAAATTAGGGCGTGGTCACATTGAGTGACAGCTCTGTCAAGTGACTGCTGCTGTTAGCTTCTTGTCTCTCTGCTAGCTGCTCCGTGATGCTACAGAGACTCTGCCTGCTCAGTTCATCCAGGGAACACAACTTGACCCCGGCCGTGTTTGTTTGTTCTTCATGCTTATATATCGGACTATTGTGACTCGCTCTGCGGTTGAAACAGACGGTGCATGAATGAGGTTTTGCGGTAAGTGAAACTCGAGTACTTTATTTATGTGTTAATGATTTTAATCAGCTACGTAATGAATGTTAAGGCTTGGGTTAGCGTGTAAGCCAGTGGTAGCTACATCGGTGCTAACGATTGTAATCGTAGCCTCCAAGTTAAAACCATAGACTGTATAAAGGTTAAAAGTAAAAGTGTTAAGCGTTAAGTGGGATAATACTGTTGAACAAACGGCTTCTGTTTGAGGTTGATAAAATAAGGTCATCCTTGTAACTTAGAGAGATATTTTATTATGTAGGTAGGAACTGTATGCATCGCTAAGATTAATTTAAATTGGCTATGCTCAAGTATGTAGACAAGCTAATGTCGAAGTAGTGTATGTGAAATCAACCTCACAATAAGATGTGTATATTACAATTATTAATGTCATATTTCAAGATGATTAGTTAGATATTACAATATGGTTGGTTGAGCTGGAGTTCATTATTGAGCTTACACGTTAACGTCACAGTCATCTGAAGAACGAACCCAAACCTTGTTATTTTTATTAATTGCATTACCAAATGGGTATCAAATAAACAGTAAGCATTGGTAACACAACTTCCAAAGTTACAGTAAAATAAAAAGGACCCTGACTCGGACAATACACAATCCAACATGTTCAACAGAAGAGAATCAGTTATATTGTTTGTACACATGGTACTTTACATATATATCTGTTTGTTTAAGGTGTCCAGCTGATGCAGACAGGCTAGGACCAGAGAGTGAGAGACAGAACTGGACTCCTCACAGCAGTGAACTTCAGCACAGGTACAAAGACTCTATTTTCATACTGTACAAACTAAGAATCAAGAAAGATATTGGTTTAAATAAATGAAGTATTGACTTTAATACACTGATTTACATTACATTAAACCAGGGCTTCTCAAACTCCGGACCAAGGTCCGGATCCGGACCGAACTGCAAATCAATCCGGACCGAACCCTGTGTCCCATTATAAAAATAATAATAAAAAATTATTTAAAAAAAGAAAAAATCTGATTCTGATGTAAATTATAGTGGACCTATTATGCTATATTGGAAAATATATATTGTAGGGCCATACCTATACAAATATAGGTCTGTGAAGTTTTTTGCAACTCTCACGAAACGGTCTCTAGGTGCAGAGGAGTGCGCTGGGTCCATGTTCTGGCCAGATTGTTCTGTCACAATCTTAAGGAGAACCCAAATGCAGCACTCGAGAAACCAAGGAGAATTGGTAATACACTTTATTGGAGATTCCACTGGATCTGAGGAATTCCAACCGAGCAGTTTAACGCACCGGAGGACAGCGGGCAGAAGGTGAGTCAGGGACAGGCAGAGAGTCAGGGAGTAAGCGAGGCGGTCAGCGGGGATACAGGCAGGGTCGGATAACAGGCCAGACAGGATAGTCGAGGGACAGGCAGGATCAGGGAACAGGCAGAGCAGGCAGATCGAGGACAGGCAGGGTCGGAACCGGGTAGGCAATCTAGTTTCAAACGCGGGAAAGACAAGCATGAGGCAAAGTACAATCTGGCAAAGAGTGTGTGTAAGGTGCGGGTTTAAATACTGGCAGAAGCTAATGGGTGCAGAAGAGAAAGAGAGTGAGCTAATGAGTGGGTGTGGAAAACAGGTGAGACAGGTGAATGGAAAACTACTGGTGAATGATGGAGCAGACTATGACAGAACCCCCCCCTTAATGGACGGCTCCTGACGTCCCTAAATGCTAATCTACAGAGGAGGGTGGGATTAATACTCATCTGAAAAAGTTATTTTGGCCTCCCTCTCCTGCCCCCTGTCGGAATCTGCGTCCTCATCAGAAGCCGGCCCCTCGCTGTCCTCCTCTGAAGAGCTGACGGTAAGAGGAGAGACTCTCCCTGTGTTTCTGCCCCGTCGACGTGACGGTCTTAGACGGAACTCAGGATTACACCGATGGAACTCCCTGATGAGCCGGGGGTCCAACACATGACGAGCTGGAACCCAAGCCCTCTCCTCAGGGCCGTAACCCTTCCAGTCCACCAGGTACTGGACTCCTCTTCCTCTGCGACGGGAACGAAGAAGTCGTCGGAGAGTGTACGTAGGCCCGCCGTCAATCATCCGGGGCGGTGGTGGGGGAGGGACCTTAGGAACCAAGGCACTCTCTCGCACAGGTTTGATCCTGGAAACGTGGAAGGTGGGATGGATCCGCAGAGTCCGAGGCAGTCTTAGCCTTACTGCTGCGGGATTGATTATCCGGACAATCTCAAAGGTCCAATGAATCTAGGTGCAAGCTTCTTCGAATCCACCCGTAAAGGAATATCCCGGGAGGAAAGCCATACCTTTTGGCCCACCTGGTAGACAGGTGCTTTGGAACGTCGGCGGTTGGCAGAGGAGGCGTACCGGTTGGCCGAACAACGAGAGTTCTCCGGGCTTGATTCCAGGTCCGTCGACAACGACGGATGAAAGCCTGGACGGACGGACAGGTAACCTCCCTCTCCAGGGCTGGAAACAGAGGGGGTTGAAACCCGTAAGCACACTGAAATGGGGACAACTTGGTGGCCGAACTGACCAGAGTGTTGTGGGCGTACTCGACCCAGAGCAGTTGTTTAGCCCAGGCCGCTGGGTTCTTGGAGACTATACAGCGTAAGGTCGTCTCCATCTCCTGGTTCTTTCTTTCTGTCTGACCGTTGGATTGCGGATGGAAACCGGATGACAGACTGACCGTGGCCCCAAGGAGCGTGCAGAATTCCCTCCAGAACACTGAGGTAAATTGAGGACCACGATCGGAAACCACATCAGTAGGCAGCCCATGGAGCCGGAACACATGGAGCAGGACCAGCTCCGCCGTCTCTTTGGCTGAGGGGAGCTTGGGTATCGGCACAAAATGAGCCATCTTACTGAATCGGTCTACCACCGTCAAGATGGCAGTGTGTCCGTTGGACGGTGGCAGACCAGTAACAAAGTCCAGAGAAATGTGAGACCAGGGGCGATGAGTCACTGTCCCCAGCAGGTGACCGTCTAAAGCGTTGGCTGGAACTGAGCGAGACAAAAGAACCCGGTCTATTCCCAACTGCAGCATAAGCTTCTCGTCCATAATAATCGCGTCCGAACCAGAGTCAATAAAAACAGCAAGCGCCTGAGAGCTATCCGGTAATAGCAACCTGGCGTGGCTCAATGGTCTCTGAGTGGGAACAAATCCAGGGGTTTGGCTCACCAGTATGTTCCCCATTACTGCTGAGCCTTGCCTTTTACCGGGCAGTGAGAAACAAAATGGCCGGCCCCGGCCGCAGTAGAGACACAGATTACGACGTCTGCGATGCTCACGTTCCTCCAAAGTGAGGTTGGTGCGACCCCCTGCATGGGCTCATCCCCCCCTGGTTGCGGCTCTGGAGTGAGGTGAGGTGTCGTAGCCAAACTCGGACGTCGGGGTGCCCAGGCATGTTGAACTCCCGCCGATCGTCGCTCCCGTCTCCGTGTCTGGATGCGCCGATCCATGCGGGAAGTCAGTTCAATCAACCCATCCAGTGAATTGGGCAGATCAAACGACACCAGCTCGTCTTTAATGTAATCCGCCAAACCACGCAGATAGGCGTCACACTGGGCTGCAGAATTCCAGTTGCTAAGGCGGCTCCGGGTGCGAAACTCAATGGCATAATCCACCACAGATCCATTACCCTGGCTCAGGTTCAGTAGTCCTCCTGCAGCGTCTGGACCCACAGACACGGGTCCAAACACCTTGCGCAGCTCCGCAGAAAAAGCGGGGAACGAAGAGCAGGCGGGTGTTTGTTGCTCCCATTCCGCTGTGCCCCATAGTCGGGCCTTTCCCAGTCAAATGATTGACCGTGAAGGCCACACGAGCAGCTTCAGAAGCGAAAGTGTGTGGCTGCAGCGCAAACAGGATAGAACAGTTCGTAAGAAACGGGCTGCAGCCCTCCGGTTCCCCGGCGTAGCGCTCCGGAGTTCCCACCCGAGGCTCCGGGGTAAATCCCATCAGAGGTGATGCAGAAGCTGGTGTCAACGGCATAGGAAGAGGCGCTGGAGCGGCCACTCCTGCCACTAGCTGCTGCACAGTAGCCGTTAGCTGCTGTAGCTGCGCAGCTAAATAGGTTAGCGTCTGGTCATGTGAAGAGTTAGCATGATGAGCCTCGGTGGCCAGGGCGGCTATCGAGGCTTCCTGCCTCTGGAGAGCGTCCTCAACTCTCACGAAACGGTCTCTAGGTGCAGAGGAGTGCGCTGGGTCCATGTTCTGGCCAGATTGTTCTGTCACAATCTTAAGGAGAACCCAAATGCAGCACTCAAGAAACCAAGGAGAATTGGTAATACACTTTATTGGAGATTCCACTGGATCTGAGGAATTCCAACCGAGCAGTTTAACGCACCGGAGGACAGCGGGCAGAAGGTGAGTCAGGGACAGGCAGAGAGTCAGGGAGTAAGCGAGGCGGTCAGCGGGGATACAGGCAGGGTCGGATAACAGGCCAGACAGGATAGTCGAGGGACAGGCAGGATCAGGGAACAGGCAGAGCAGGCAGATCGAGGACAAGCAGGGTCGGAACCGGGTAGGCAATCTAGTTTCAAACGCGGGAAAGACAAGCATGAGGCAAAGTACAATCTGGCAAAGAGTGTGTGTAAGGTGCGGGTTTAAATACTGGCAGAAGCTAATGGGTGCAGAAGAGAAAGAGAGTGAGCTAATGAGTGGGTGTGGAAAACAGGTGAGACAGGTGAATGGAAAACTACTGGTGAATGATGGAGCAGACTATGACAGAACCCCCCCCTTAATGGACGGCTCCTGACGTCCCTAAATGCTAATCTACAGAGGAGGGTGGGATTAATACTCATCTGAAAAAGTTATTTTGGCCTCCCTCTCCTGCCCCCCTGTCGGAATCTGCGTCCTCATCAGAAGCCGGCCCCTCGCTGTCCTCCTCTGAAGAGCTGACGGTAAGAGGAGAGACTCTCCCTGTGTTTCTGCCCGTCGACGTGACGGTCTTAGACGGAACTCAGGATTACACCGATGGAACTCCCTGATGAGCCGGGGGTCCAACACATGACGAGCTGGAACCCAAGCCCTCTCCTCAGGGCCGTAACCCTTCCAGTCCACCAGGTACTGGACTCCTCTTCCTCTGCGACGGGAACGAAGAAGTCGTCGGAGAGTGTACGTAGGCCCGCCGTCAATCATCCGGGGCGGTGGTGGGGGAGGGACCTTAGGAACCAAGGCACTCTCTCGCACAGGTTTGATCCTGGAAACGTGGAAGGTGGGATGGATCCGCAGAGTCCGAGGCAGTCTTAGCCTTACTGCTGCGGGATTGATTATCCGGACAATCTCAAAAGGTCCAATGAATCTAGGTGCAAGCTTCTTCGAATCCACCCGTAAAGGAATATCCCGGGAGGAAAGCCATACCTTTTGGCCCACCTGGTAGACAGGTGCTTTGGAACGTCGGCGGTTGGCAGAGGAGGCGTACCGGTTGGCCGAACAAACGAGAGTTCTCCGGGCTTGATTCCAGGTCCGTCGACAACGACGGATGAAAGCCTGGACGGACGGACAGGTAACCTCCCTCTCCAGGGCTGGAAACAGAGGGGGTTGAAACCCGTAAGCACACTGAAATGGGGACAACTTGGTGGCCGAACTGACCAGAGTGTTGTGGGCGTACTCGACCCAGAGCAGTTGTTTAGCCCAGGCCGCTGGGTTCTTGGAGACTATACAGCGTAAGGTCGTCTCCATCTCCTGGTTCTTTCTTTCTGTCTGACCGTTGGATTGCGGATGGGAAACCGGATGACAGACTGACCGTGGCCCCAAGGAGCGTGCAGAATTCCCTCCAGAACACTGAGGTAAATTGAGGACCACGATCGGAAACCACATCAGTAGGCAGCCCATGGAGCCGGAACACATGGAGCAGGACCAGCTCCGCCGTCTCTTTGGCTGAGGGGAGCTTGGGTATCGGCACAAAATGAGCCATCTTACTGAATCGGTCTACCACCGTCAAGATGGCAGTGTGTCCGTTGGACGGTGGCAGACCAGTAACAAAGTCCAGAGAAATGTGAGACCAGGGGCGATGAGTCACTGTCCCCAGCAGGTGACCGTCTAAAGCGTTGGCTGGAACTGAGCGAGACAAAAGAACCCGGTCTATTCCCAACTGCAGCATAAGCTTCTCGTCCATAATATTCGCGTCCGAACCAGAGTCAATAAAAACAGCAAGCGCCTGAGAGCTATCCGGTAATAGCAACCTGGCGTGGCTCAATGGTCTCTGAGTGGGAACAAATCCAGGGGTTTGGCTCACCAGTATGTTCCCCATTACTGCTGAGCCTTGCCTTTTACCGGGCAGTGAGAAACAAAATGGCCGGCCCGGCCGCAGTAGAGACACAGATTACGACGTCTGCGATGCTCACGTTCCTCCAAAGTGAGGTTGGTGCGACCCACCTGCATGGGCTCATCCCCCCCTGGTTGCGGCTCTGGAGTGAGGTGAGGTGTCGTAGCCAAACTCGGACGTCGGGGTGCCCAGGCATGTTGAACTCCCGCCGATCGTCGCTCCCGTCTCCGTGTCTGGATGCGCCGATCCATGCGGGAAGTCAGTTCAATCAACCCATCCAGTGAATTGGGCAGATCAAACGACACCAGCTCGTCTTTAATGTAATCCGCCAAACCACGCAGATAGGCGTCACACTGGGCTGCAGAATTCCAGTTGCTAAGGCGGCTCCGGGTGCGAAACTCAATGGCATAATCCACCACAGATCCATTATCCTGGCTCAGGTTCAGTAGTCCTCCTGCAGCGTCTGGACCCACAGACACGGGTCCAAACACCTTGCGCAGCTCCGCAGAAAAAGCGGGGAACGAAGAGCAGGCGGGTGTTTGTTGCTCCCATTCCGCTGTGCCCCATAGTCGGGCTTTCCCAGTCAAATGATTGACCGTGAAGGCCACACGAGCAGCTTCAGAAGCGAAAGTGTGTGGCTGCAGCGCAAACAGGATAGAACAGTTCGTAAGAAACGGGCTGCAGCCCTCCGGTTCCCCGGCGTAGCGCTCCGGAGTTCCCACCCGAGGCTCCGGGGTAAATCCCATCAGAGGTGATGCAGAAGCTGGTGTCAACGGCATAGGAAGAGGCGCTGGAGCGGCCACTCCTGCCACTAGCTGCTGCACAGTAGCCGTTAGCTGCTGTAGCTGCGCAGCTAAATAGGTTAGCGTCTGGTCATGTGAAGAGTTAGCATGATGAGCCTCGGTGGCCAGGGCGGCTATCGAGGCTTCCTGCCTCTGGAGAGCGTCCTCAACTCTCACGAAACGGTCTCTAGGTGCAGAGGAGTGCGCTGGGTCCATGTTCTGGCCAGATTGTTCTGTCACAATCTTAAGGAGAACCCAAATGCAGCACTCAAGAAACCAAGGAGAATTGGTAATACACTTTATTGGAGATTCCACTGGATCTGAGGAATTCCAACCGAGCAGTTTAACGCACCGGAGGACAGCGGGCAGAAGGTGAGTCAGGGACAGGCAGAGAGTCAGGGAGTAAGCGAGGCGGTCAGCGGGGATACAGGCAGGGTCGGATAACAGGCCAGACAGGATAGTCGAGGGACAGGCAGGATCAGGGAACAGGCAGAGCAGGCAGATCGAGGACAAGCAGGGTCGGAACCGGGTAGGCAATCTAGTTTCAAACGCGGGAAAGACAAGCATGAGGCAAAGTACAATCTGGCAAAGAGTGTGTGTAAGGTGCGGGTTTAAATACTGGCAGAAGCTAATGGGTGCAGAAGAGAAAGAGAGTGAGCTAATGAGTGGGTGTGGAAAACAGGTGAGACAGGTGAATGGAAAACTACTGGTGAATGATGGAGCAGACTATGACAGAACCCCCCCCCTTAATGGACGGCTCCTGACGTCCCTAAATGCTAATCTACAGAGGAGGGTGGGATTAATACTCATCTGAAAAAGTTATTTTGGCCTCCCTCTCCTGCCCCCTGTCGGAATCTGCGTCCTCATCAGAAGCCGGCCCCTCGCTGTCCTCCTCTGAAGAGCTGACGGTAAGAGGAGAGACTCTCCCTGTGTTTCTGCCCGTCGACGTGACGGTCTTAGACGGAACTCAGGATTACACCGATGGAACTCCCTGATGAGCCGGGGGTCCAACACATGACGAGCTGGAACCCAAGCCCTCTCCTCAGGGCCGTAACCCTTCCAGTCCACCAGGTACTGGACTCCTCTTCCTCTGCGACGGGAACGAAGAAGTCGTCGGAGAGTGTACGTAGGCCCGCCGTCAATCATCCGGGGCGGTGGTGGGGGAGGGACCTTAGGAACCAAGGCACTCTCTCGCACAGGTTTGATCCTGGAAACGTGGAAGGTGGGATGGATCCGCAGAGTCCGAGGCAGTCTTAGCCTTACTGCTGCGGGATTGATTATCCGGCAGCAGACTATGACATTAACCACAAGTTTACCTTGACTTTCTAATGCTTCTAATGCCATTTTTGCCGAGGTTTAAGGCATTGGCTACAGACAAACAGTGCCATTTCTCCCACTAGTTCAAGCCATTACACTGTATGTATGTATGTATGTATTGAATGTCTGTGTGTATACAGGGGCGCCGTTTACCGACAGGCAAGTGCTTGGACCAGAAGGGGGCCCCCAAATAAGGTAGATTAATCCAATCCAATTCAATCCAACTGTATTTATATAGCACTTTAAAACCTCCTGACCAAAGTACATGCATAGCGTGCCGAAACTGCTTCTTAATTTCAGTTTCGTTGCTCCGCTCCGGGGGTGTGGGGGGGGACTTTACTGGCATTGATCCGGACCATTGACCTTGTATCAAATTCACAAGTGGACCTCTAACAAAAAAGTTTGAGTACCCCTAGATCACCTACACATCAGTTAAGTTGAGGGTTTTTTCCATGCAAAAAGTTACATTTAGATATTTAGCAATATGACTTTGTCAGCTTTCTAATTTAATGTATTGAAGGCAAAGATATTTAACACATTGTGAGAACTGCTACTATTTATCTCTCAATATTGTCTGTAAAAAACGTGGTCAAAGTTATTCTTTCAGTGAGACAACAGAGCAAGCTTCTACAGTTGCACTACGTTTTGATAACAGTTAAATATTATTTTGATAATAAAATATATTTCAATGTTGATGAACTTCATACTGTTCATTCATAATCTGATTGTCTTTGTAGCTCATTGTTGAAATAAAAAAAAACATTACAATTACAAAATAATTATATCTACAGCCCCTAAACACACAAACACACCGCTTTCATAAATAACACACTTGTTCTGCAATAATATGTTTTATGTTTCCTGTCATTTTTGTTAGGAAAGGACATGCCTGAAAGACACGACTCAACATCTTCGGCCAATCTTCAGTCAGATGTGAATGTGTAATCTAACATTTTCAGTAAGAATAATGGACAAAAGGAGTGCAAATACAATTTATTGAAATGTGAACCAAAAGTTAATCAAAAATGTTTTGAATAAAAAGCACATATGACAGACTAGGCCTGTGCAGTTGGTATCAGCTGTGCCCAGCATGGGCTCCTCCATCAGGCCTGGTCCTCCTCGCTGAGGAAAGACACTCAGTCCTCTCCAAACCAACAGACAGGACGTTCATCACACGGAGGTTTCTCCCTGAAGTCTCTGCAGCTCTCTGGACACCATGCTGTCTCAATCCGTCCACACTGAATATGAGAGGGGGAAAATGAAAAATAATAAATACTTTAGACAATAAGAAATATAAAGTTGACTGTTGAGTTGCTCAGTTTTTTTTAGATTGTCAATACTATTACTGTATAACTAATATCTCAGGTTAAGATGCACATTCAAATAAAGATTGGTCTTTAAATACATTTTGTCTCTTGAATTGTTTGTCTAAAGTCAAGGATCTAGAACTGGTACTTAGTTTTAATGATACAGTCTGGTTATTATGCTGTTTGGAGGAGGCCTCACAGGTAAGAGCACTAACTAGCTACCATCACATGTACCTTAGCTTGACTTAAATGTATTAAACGTATAATTAAATGATATCAAAATATAAATAACTAATGTCATGCAAACATATTCATATTTGCTTGATTCCAGTGTTGAATTTAGCACAATTGCATACAAACGTTAAGGGATTTTAAGATTCTGAAGTATTATGCTAAAAACTCAATTACTTAGATTATTATTTATAGTTTTTCCGAATAGTTTCATGTCCGCTTACCTTAGAAACGTAAAATGTGATGGCAGTGTGCAGATGGGGAGCATGTTAGCTTAGCTTGGTAGCTTCAGCTAGCTCTGGGACTTCCAGCTCGGTGGCAGGAGGTCCCGCCTCGGCTCCGCCTCTTTGCCCTTATTTGGAGCAGGCTGGAGAAGGCGGGAGTTGAACTCTGACGTCACTGTCGAGCCATTAGTGTCCGACTCCGCCTACTAAGGGCTTCTTGGCAACTCTGCAGAATCCTATGGGTGACGTCACGGACCCTACGTCCATTTATCTATACAGTCTATGCAGTGTTTCTCAAACGTTTTCATGTGATCTTTTGTACTTCATGCTATCTGCACAAATGGTTGACATTAAACATTAAAAAGAAAGGAAGGCAGGCAGGCTGGCAGCTTTGCATGACATTCTTCTGGACGTGTTTCATTTTGTTGATAGTGAGGGTATTCAATCCCTTGTTTGGCAAGACAGTAGTGACGGCCATCTTGGTGACGTGTATTGTTGTGCAAGACCAGAGATGTAGTTCATTGACCGTTTCACACAAACAAATGTGTTGCTTCACAGTTTTACGACAAAAAAAATCTTTTTTTAAATGCAAAATGATCTTTTAAATTGACAAACATCATATGTGTAATTCGTGGCACAATTCAAACGGGATCGAAAGATAATCTTTCTCTCTCCATTTGACTTCAATACATAATTTTTCCGAAATAAGGTCCCATGGAGGTCCACCGGAAGGGGAGGGACTTCGCCACTCCAATAAGCAGTAAAACAGGAACACAGGTCGTATTATTTTATTTCGTCATATTTATCCCCCCACAACTTGAAGGCCGGTCCGCGAAAATATTTTCTTACATGAAACCGGTCCGTGGCGCAAAAAAGGTTGGGGACCGCTGCTGTAAAGAATAATTGTCACTAGGGGGCGGCAAATCACAACATTGACAGATTATCTCAGTATAAAGTAGTTAAAGCCAGTGATGCATTTTGAAGCATCTAAGCCAGAGTCCTGCACGGTTCTGATTTTCAAGACCCGTTCCCGCCCCGCACCCGCGACGTGCAATACCGGACCCGCCCCACTACCCGCACATATTGCCAATTAGTTCCGTAACCCAACCCGTCTGCACAATATCCGCAACCCGACCCGAACCCGCATATATATGAGCAGTGAAAACGTGCAATTATTAACACACGCAGTTGCATATTTGTCTCAAAAAGTGTGGGATATTGGTTATTTTCTCCATCTAGGTCTAGGATGACACCAAAAGCCTCCCAGACGTTGGATTTCGCTCTTGGGGAAGAGTTATTTACAATGCTGTATTCAGAGAGCTTCACCTCAGCCATTTCGAATGTGGCAAGCTCAGCAGCAGATTGATGCGCTGCAGAGGTTATGATTATGCGCGGCCCCGTGGGGGAGAGGTCTGAGGATTTAAACATTAAACTAAATTATTATTATTTTTAATATATTTATTATGCACCATCCGCGACCCGACCCGCATCCTCTTTGTTTTACCCAGAACCGAACCCGGAAAAAAAATACCACCCGCGAATCACTTTTTTTGCGGGTCACCCGTCGAGTAACCGACCCGATGCAAGACTCTGATCTAAGCACATATAAAGCACATATACTCAATGACTGTACTTAAGTACACATTTTACATACTTGTACTTTTCAGAATATTTTCATTGTATACTGCTTTATACTCTTCTACATTTTGGGAGCCAATTTTGTACTTTTTTTGTATTTTTCACTCCTCTTTTTCTTTTCTTTTTGCAGTGTATATATTTAGCACATTTTAACATTATTATATGCTAACCTTTAACCTTTGTGTGCTGTTTGGGTCTGTGGGACCCGTTTGCAGTGTTTACTAAAAATGTATGCAATCTAATTATTTTAACCTGCTTTATTTTGGGGTGGACCTCACCTCCTCTAGGGGGGTCCGGGGGCATGATCCCCCGGAAAGATTTTTGTTTTTTAAATGTTGAAGTTAAAAGCATCAATCTGGTGCACTTTGAGCACAAAATGAATTTATGGATACAGCTCTCAACACTCAGATGAAAGGGAGCTGTATACTTTTCAATAATCCAAACATCTTTAGAATATGATCACAACCAATAACAAATCATTTAAACTTGTTTATTCTTATCTTATGTTACCTAGTTAGCATTCTTTCTTTTTATGTATGCATATTTTACTAATCACTCCCCTTTTAAACTTGTAAACGTACACATTGGAATGATTTCTTACTTTATTTTTTACAACTATGGCTATATTAAATAGATAAAGGTGTGCTCTCTCTAGCTCTCTTGCTCTCTCTCTGTCTCGCTCGCTCACAGAGGATGTGTGCTCCTCCGTGGCGATGATGGCATGCGTTAAAAAAAATAAAAAAAACATATTTTTAAAGTGGGGGAAACAGGATTTCGAAAAGTGAGGAGGACATGTCCCCCCTGTCCCCAGTGGAAATTACGCCATGAGTGTGTGTGCGTCAAGTGCAATAAATATGCAAGTTGCAACATACACACACAGTAAAACTCTGCCCCTCATGTGTTGTATAGGCTGGCACGACTAGGCTGTGTTAAATGGGGCTAATGTGTTTAGATTCTGCCAGACTCCTTAAGAAGCGGTGAGGTGCCGCTCCACATTGCTTTTCTTCCCGACTGCAATGCTGGTCCCGCAAATCAAGCAAGAACGTGATTGGTCGATATTCATTGTTGGGGGAGGGGGGTGTTAGGTAGATATAGAGTTGGAGTAAGTAGATAGAGTTCGCTATGATTGAAGTTTCGTTTATGCATAGGGTAGATTCTTTTAAATGGGGCGAAGTCTAAGAGCTAGTTCAGGCAGTCAACTCGAGCACTTATGCTGCATTCATACATAACGCCCCCTTGCCACTCTACAACCAACCAAACAGTCTCCTTAATATGCCGCTCTATTGAACCTGCCAGATCTCTCTCCATGCATTGCTTGCTGCTGCTATTGCTGCAGCTACCTCTACGTCGCTGCTGCTTGCTGCCCCACCACCACCCCAGCTTCCACCTGTAGGCTCGGGGTTAGTTATTTAATCATCACTCATCGTGCTATGTATATCTATGGAGTGATGATGCCCGAGCCTAATCGCCAAACTCAACTATATGCTGCTTCTAATAAACATGTTAAAGGAACACGTGAGTTGTCTGACTGAACTACTTTTTTATTTTTTTGGTATATTTTTATATTTTGGATTCGTTTGGCGAGCTACTTATTGAGGGCTTGCGAGCGACCGGTAGCTTGCGATCAACGTGTTGGAGACCCCTGGATTAAACCATCTAACATTATATTTGTAACCCAAATGTCCCGTAGCCTCTCTGAACACCATGGGACTCTGCGTTGTGTTTGTTATTGGTGATGGGATGTTATGCAGAGGGGTGGAAAACAGGACAAAGCAGATTGGATTGCGGTGGAGACGCTGAGTAGCGATTTATTCTTCACAATGGCAGCTCTTCTGACACACCTTTTGCGGAGTGAATACAAACATTAGCGCCAAGATGGCGGCCGCACCCAGAACAACAAGAGAAATACGGTGTCCCACAATGGACAAAAAACAACAATTTGCTGCGCAACAGCAACACCTAGTGGCCTGTCAAGGCTGTTACCTTACATCTACCCCTTCTTTAATTGATGGCATCCCAGCCATCAGGCCAAACAAAATACAACAAAGGCCATGTAGCACAAACAATTTAAACAGTTAAAGAGAAACAAATAACCTTTCTGTATGTATGATTGTCTTATAAAATGTGTGCGTGTTATACATTTTAACAGTCAGAATGTTGTGGCTTGATTGTGTCACCCCTGTTCTGCTTCTCTACTTGCTTTGGCCCTTTGCCACAACTTTCATCCCCTTTCTCTCCTCCTCTGGTCCTCTTCCGAACTCAGGACTTGTGACTCACATGACTGTCTCTTCGGGGCACACCGATTTCTTGGTGGATTTCTCCTAGGAGCCTTGTCAAGTGATTTGGTGTCACTCACAGTCGTACTTTCCTCATCTCCTTCATCCATTTGTCCTTCATCCACATCCACTTCCTCCATTTGTTTGGGCTCATCGTGTACCACTGGTGTCCCAGGTCCCACATTCTCCTCAACTTCCTCTGTATGATCGATCTCACAGTCCTCTGCTGCATCCGATTCAACCTCTTCTCCTATCACTTCACTGACTCGTTCCACTGGAAGGAACATACACAGTGTGAGGAGGTTGCGGTGCACCACCCTCTCTCTCTCGCTGTCCTCCAATCGTATCACATATACAGGTGTGTTGAGTTGTTTCTTCACCACAATGTATGGACGTGCCTCCCATCTGTCTCCCAGTTTCTGCCTTCCCTCCACATGACATACTTTGACAAGGACTCTATGAAGACTTGACCCTTTGCTTTTCTGTCATAGTGCTTTTTCTGTTGAGCCTTAGCATGCCGAGAGGTTTGATTAGCCTGTGCATATGCCTGTGACAGACTGTCGTACAGAATTTGGACATAATCACTGTATCCACGTGGCTCACTTGCGGTGGGAAGCCCAAAAATCAGGTCCACTGGGAGCCTAGGATGTCTCCCAAACATCAGGTAGTATGGTGTGTAACCTGTTGAATCATGCTGTGTGCAGTTATAGGCATGTGTCATTGCGTCAAGATGCTCATGCCAGCGGGGTTTCAAGTGTGGCTCCAAGGTCCCCAGCATGTTCATGAGGGTCCGGTTGAACCTTTCGGTGGTCCCGTTGCCTTGTGGGTGGTAAGGGGTCGTATGAGTCTTTGTGATGCCAGTGCACTTACACAGCTCCTTCACAACTGTACTTTCAAAGTTGCGCCCTTGGTCCGCATGCAGCTTCGCAGGGAACCCAAACCGGCAGAAGACGTTTTTCCACAGTGTTTTAGCCACTGTAGAGGCCTTTTGGTCTTTTGTCGGGTAGGCCTGGGCGTAGCGGGAAAAGTGGTCTGTAACCACAAGCACATTTTCTATGCCACCTTTGGACTTCTCCAGAGTCAGAAAGTCCACACACACCAGCTCCATTGGGGCACTGCTGTGGATACTGACCAGGGGAGCCTGCAGTAGGGGTCTTCTGGAGACAGCACCTTTCACACTGCTCACACCAAGCCTTGATTTCTTGAAACATTCTTGGCCAGTAGAATCTCTCCCTTATCATTTGCAACGTCCTCTCGAATCCTAAATGCCCTGAATCATCATGGAGAGCAGTCTTTACTGCTGTATGCAGTTTCTCTGGCAATACTAGCTGCTCCACTACTCCCCTTTGGCCATCCTGGATGTGGCGGTACATGATACCATCCCTCACCATTAACCTCCTCCACTCTTTTAAAAGAAGGCACACCTGCCCACCACCACTGACCCTCTCGCTGCGGTTTGGTTTCTGGTTCAAACTTTTGTAGTGCAAGACGGGGCCAATGACAGAGTCCTCCTTCTGCCCCACACGGATCTCCTGTTTTGTCATGGCAGGCAGGGATTCCGTCCCCACCTCCCTGTAGGGCTCACTTGACATGCCCGGCCCAAGGTCTTGTGAGTCAGGGTTCTCTGCGGCAGTGTTCTCATCAGGGGGCCCTCCTGGTTCTAGTGTGGGCTGTGTCTCCCCATGCACTCTCATATTGATCCCCACCCGCTGAGGACAGGTTTGTAGGACCTGTGTGACCTCCTGGTTTGACATACGGGAGAGGGCATCTGCATTTGCGTTACATTGTCCCCTCCGATACTGGATGTCAAAGTGGAATGTAGACAGCCGAGACACCCATCGCTGACCGGTAGCATCCAGCTTTGCAGAGGACATCACATATTTGAGGGGGTTGTTATCCGTCTGGACAGAGAATGGACGCCCATAGAGATGGTCGTAAAACTTGTCTGTCACTGCCCACTTCAGAGCAAGGAACTCCAGTTTGTGTGCAGGATACCTTGACTCGGCCAGGCTCAAGCCTCTGCTCGCATAGGCTATGACTCTCTCAGCTCCATCCTGGACTTGAACCAAGACAGCACCAAGCCCCTGTCCCGACGCATCGGTCTGAAGCACAAAAGGTAGGCTGTAATCCGGGTAATCCAGTACTGGAGCAGTCGTCAACTTTTGCTTCAGGGACTGAAAGGCTTCTTCACACTCTGTAGTCCACAAAAAGGGCAGCTCAGGACCCAAACTTGTCTTCCTTCCTCTTATTTTCTTCCTGGGGTCACCAGTTGTCAGGCGGTATAAAGGAGCAGCGATGCTCGAGTAGCCACCAACGTACCGCCTGTAATATCCAGCAAACCCTAAGAACTGCAACACTTCCTTCCTGTTTGTGGGCCTCACCCAGTCCCTGACTTTGCTGATCTTCTCTGGGTCTGTCCTGATCCCCTCCGCCGATACCAAGTGACCCAAGTACTGCACTTCCTTTCTCACAAGCTGGCACTTGGAAGGCTTTAACTTCAAGCCATGTTCATGAAGCCGATCAAACACCAGCTGCAACCTCTCCAGATGGTCATCAAAGGTTTTGGAGAAGATGATGAGGTCGTCAAGGTAGATCAAGAGGTGGGTGAAGTTCAGATCCCCAAAACAGCAGGTCATGAACCTCTGGAAGGTGTCTTGTGCTTGTCTTGTTCCGCTACCTCCACCTGCCACTAACCAGATGTGAGGTCAAGTGTGGAAAAGTACTTTGCTTGCCCCAGAGCCTCCAGGGCCTCTTCTATTCTGGGCAGGGGAAATGCGTCTCTCGTGCTGTAGGAGTTTAGCTTTCTGTTGTCAATGCACAACCTTAATGACCCGTCTTTCTTAGTCACGATCACCACTGGGGACGCATATGGACTCTTACTAGGCCTGATGACTCCTGTCGCCTCCATCTCTATCAACAACTTCCGCACATCTTGCCACTGTGAAGGCGGAATCTTGCGATTCGGGAGCCGGAAGGGCTTGGAATCAACCAGGGGAATGTCATGCTGCATTGTTTTTGTGTGGCCGTAGTCCATGGGATGCTTGGAGAAAACACCTATGTTCCTCTCGACAAGATCTCTAAGGAGGGAGCGCTGGTGTTCATTCTAAACTGCTGCTTCACTTAGGTCCACCCCACAACTCACCACTATCTGGTCCAGACTCAGGCAGACTTCCTGACTCCCATTATTGCGACATCCACTCAGCTTTTCGTCTGGAAATTCCACAACATTGTCCACCAGGAATGCATTGGCCAGGTGAGTGTGTGGCTTAATAGTAATAGCATGTTGGGACAGGTTCATCACTCTGACCGGGGTGCAGCCTTTCTTTACATCAGCCAGGACTTTGGAAACCAAGAGGTCCTGGGGAAGCTGCAAGGAGGAGTTGCTTTCAATGAGGGCAGTATAAGTCTTTCTCCGTGGGCCCATTTTGATCTCACACCTCAAGTCCTTCTCTTTTCCTGTGGGAATTTGAATCTTGCGCCCGGTATACACAGCAGGGCCCACCTTGTCATCTGTTGCCTCACGGTCGGTGCTGCCAATCTCCAGTAGAGCGGTGTACCACTCCGGGTGGTCTTCCTTGACTCGGTGAAGAAACTGCTGGCCGTAGGTTGCTTGGAGGTGACTCCTCGAGGCCAGAATGACATTCGTTCCCACAATCAATGGAACAGAGGAGCGATAATCAGAATCAGGGACAACAAAAGCAGGCACAGTTTTGAACTCTTTTCCCAGCACTTTCAAGTCAATTTGCAGGACACCATAGTAGGACACACTTTGACCTGCTGCACCCTCTATGGGTACTTTAGAAGGCTGCAGCTTTTGGTTCTGCAGGGCAGGGTGGTTGCACCAATATCTGTGAGTAATACTGGTTACCTGAGAGCCAGAGTCGATGAGAGCTTTGCACTTCATTCCATTGACTTCAACCTCACCCTCGTTCCGTGGGCCTACTAAGGGGGTGCCCTCTTTTCCACCAATTGATTTGTTTACTTGCTTTGGGGGATCTTGCTGCCCGCCCATGGTTGCCCCGGTTACCATGGGCTCTAAGCGTTTAAATGCTGAGCTGAGTTAGGCCTGTTCTCCTCCACAGGGGTCATAGGCTGTGGTTGGTGTGCCCAGGCCGGATTGGGATCTGGGAGCACTGCTCTGCAGACACGGGCTGTATGTTCTTCCTTCCCACACCGGTAGCATACAAAACTTGAACTCTAGATTGCAGTTCTAGGGGGTGGCTGAACCCTTGGAGGAACCGTGGGTGAAGCAGCAACTCTTGACTCCAGACGAGACAACTTTGCCATCTGCTCCTCTTGGTTAACAGCCAATCTCTTGACCATCTCTGTCAACTCTGACCACTCTGAGGTATTCTTTGACCTTTCTGCCCTTACATTAGTACCCTCTGTTGTAACATGCACCTGGGTGTATGTTTTCTTTGCCTTATTTTGTGACTGGAACCTTTTAGACTCTTTTGCTAGGTTTCTGAGTTCAGTTTGAAGCTCTCGGAAACTGAAAAGCAGGGGCTTCATAGGTGAAATCCTCGTGTAGACTTCCTCATCAATAAGCCCTCTTAGGAGCTGTCGGATAAGTTTGCAATCTTGGTCAGGGAAAGGCCTGCCCCCTCTTTGACTTTCTTCGACAGCCCGCAGTATTGCCTCCAACGCTATAGCATAAAAGCAGGGAGATTCTCCGGACCTCTGGCTACGCTCATAGAAGTCAGCCAGTGGATCTAGAGAGCCCTGTGTGTCACCGTACTCTGCCCTCAGTACTTCAAATGCCTTCTCAGGGGTTTGATCATGGGGGGGTAGGTTCAGAACCAGCTTCCTAGCCTCACCACCCAGGTGTCGCACAGCAGTGGAGAAGCAGAGGTGCATGGGAAGCTCTACTGCCTCCAGAAGGTACTGCAGGTCATGAATCCAGTCCTCTATGAGCATTTTATTGTCAGCATTGCCAGTGAAGACTTGGACATTCTTCACCTGATGGGTCTGCATGAAGCCACCATAGGCAGGCAGTGGAATGCTTGGGTGGGTGAGGGCTCTGCCAGGAGTCCTTTGCAGTGGCTCAGATAGACCGGGTTGAGTGTGGTGAGTGGGATATGGAGGTAAGGGCGCGGACTGATGGAGAAAATGGCGATTACTGCTGACTTGATGGTCCGAAGCAGGCATCCTTGGAGCAGGGGCTTGGGTGTGAGCTGCATAAGTTACATTCAGGGGGTTGGGCGCTGTCATGTTGGGGCCCCATGCACTGGTGACAGAATGTAGCCTCGGGGCTCCTTCACTTTGAGTCAGGTCATGTGGATAATGGACAGCAGCTTGTGACATATGTGATTGGGGGGTTCGTTCATAATCTGACCATCGGAGGGTCTGCCCAGCAGCAGGGGGGTTATTCATAATGTTAATTGTTTGTGGTGTTTCAAACCTTGGTGCGGGTACTTGGGGTTCAGGAGCGGGATATGCATAGCTGGTGTAGACATGGGAGTTACGCTGAATGGCCTCGGTTGGATAAGGGGGGTTAATTGGAGGATTTATGTTGGGCTGCTGCATAGTTCGCATTTCAGGGTAGGCGTTGAGCGGGAAGCTTTGAGGTGGTACAATAGCTGTGGGTTCATACACACTGACTTGGGGTGGGGGGGCAGGGACCATCGTTGACTGTATCACCGGCTGAGAAGCGGCTGCACCCAGTCTGCCATAATCAGACCTGTTAGTCTGGTGACTTGGACCCGGGCTAGGGCTGTTGTCGAAACAGAGCTGAGGTACCTGTATTGAAGCTCCAGGGCCTGGAAATGAAGATACATGAGCTGGAGTAACACGGTGATCAGTATAAGATGATAGGATTGGGGGTTGTGGGGTATTATGCAAGCCTGAGTCTGTGGGGTTCCAGCTGATCCGGTGGTCTTCAATATCAAACTGTAGTGAAGCATTTGCAAACCTGGTGGGCTGGTTGGTGAGTTTTGGCCTCACTGATAGCTGGTGGTTCGCTGTGCTTGTGTCAGCGGATGCCCCTTCACTCAAGAGGTGTGTGTGTTAGTGTTGCACGGTGTACCGATACTTGAAAGGTACCGCGATACCCTGCCGTTAAAAATGTTACGATTCCTTCGTTTCATTAGTATCGATACTTTAAGAATGACGGGGAAAAGTACTCCGGTGAGAAAGCGCTGTTATGTGTGTGTGTTCAGCGCTCTGCTTCCACTCCCTTCACTGCAGCCGTGCATGCAATCCCTCCCCTCTCAAGCACGCTCTAAGTGCCTCCCCTCTCTCGTGCACGCGCTAGCTGCCAGAGCATGTGAGAAAGCGAGAAGCATGGCTGCAAGTGGGAGTGCAACTGCCGCTGCGCCTCGGCTTGTTGACAAAAAAGACGCCAGAAGCGAAATTTGGAAGTATTTTAGCTATATCTGACAGTGAGGTTATGTTCTATTTTTTGTCGGAGACCTCATTGTGATGAATGTAATTTCTGTTGTTTAATATACAAATCTATTTTGACAAAAAAGTAGTTTGAGATGATGCTTATTTTTATTTAATACGAATTATTGTCATTTATTTTATTTATTGTTCTCATTGTTTAAAAGTGTGTGTTATGGTTATGGTTCTGGTGTGAAATAAAGCACAATAATTACATTTAAGACTGTTTCCCTTCGAAAAAGAATCGGAATCGCAATTCTTGACTTGGTATCGGTATCGAAACCAAAATATTGGTATCGTGACAACACTAGAGTGTGTGTGTTTTAATAGGGGAGTCATAGTTGAGGCTCATTGCAGGCCCAGGGAGAGGTTGCAGGCCTGATGCCTCAAGCTTTGATGGGGAATCTGTACGAGCACTCCACATCTGTTTGTGTGTTAACTTGTGTTTATGTGGAAATGTTATTTCTAGTGTATTGTAATGAGTCAAAACAATCAATACAAATTATAATGTCTAGCACAATATCAGCTCGTAATTAAATTACATCTAGAACACTGCTCAATAAGAATATATATGAGATAAACTGGCAGGGGGGGGGGGGTACTGCCATCAGTCTCTCCTTCTCAGCAGTCTCGGAGCACCACAATCCGAGTCACGGCACCAACGATATAACCCAAATGTCCCGTAGCCTCTCTGAACACCATGGTACTCTGCGTTGTGTTTGTTATTGGTGATGGGATGTTATGCAGAGGGGTGGAAAACAGGACAAAGCAGATTGGATTGCGGTGGAGACGCTGAGTAGCGATTTATTCTTCACAATGGCAGCTCTTCTGACACACCTTTTGCGGAGTGAATACAAACATTAGCGCCAAGATGGCGGCCGCACCCAGAACAACAAGAGAAATACGGTGTCCCACAATGGACAAAAAACAACAATTTGCTGCGCAACAGCAACACCTAGTGGCCTGTCAAGGCTGTTACCTTACATATTTAAACAACTCAAACCACAGAAAATGAATTGGCAAAAATACATTTCACAGTTCCAGCTTCTTTAATAGGCGTGTTCACACCGGAGTACTTTTCCTCGTGCTTTTCCCATTTAGTTCCGTTAGTACCCCTTATGTCGCGTTCACACCAAAAAGAGTACTTAGTGCCGGGAACTTTTACCCCCATTTTTAGTGCCTGCTGAGAGGTGGTACTCTCCTGAGGGAAAAAAGTGCCCCAGTTCTGATTTGCTTGGCGAATTGCAAACCACGCCCCGTAAAACTCTGAAATGTTTTGTAGAGCCGCCATTTTATTATTCTCGCATTAGCATTATTAGCATTAGCATTAGCCCAGCGCACAAACGCAGAGAGACTAACTTATGGCAACACAAAAGAAAACATGGGAGCGGTGGAGATGAGGAGGTGTCGGCGTTCTGGCGATTTACTCGGATTTACTGGCTTCAGTAGAAGCTGCTGGGACTCCCAGCAGCTTCTACTGAAGCCAGTCCCCAACTCCGGGGACTTCCGGCCGGGGACTTCGGGTGGCAGTATACGCCGTGAAGTTGTTTGCGGCCTTCCAGTAAACCCAAAGCAGAAGAAGACGAAGTGACGTCAGCGGCTCATTTGCGTAATCTTCCCTCAGAGAACTTATTCCGGTGTGAACACGATCGGCTCTTTAGTTCCATGGGGGAACTGAGTGCTGGGAACTAAGTACGGCAAAGTACTTGGTGTGAACGCGGCTATTGTGAAGATTTGTTGCTGTTGCTTTAAAATCCGAAAAAAATCTGAAAAAATCTTCAATTAGTATACCTTTACTCCTAACCCTCTAAGTACATTTTCTTAATGGTTCTTAAATACTTTTACTTAAGTACGATTGTCGTTGAAGTACATTTACTGTGTGGTATTAGTACTTTTACTCGAGTAAAGAATCTGAATACTTTTTCCTCCACTGACTTGTAGCATGTATAAATGAAAATGGTCAGCAACAATATTTAAGTATGCATGTTAGTTAAGTAGCATTTAAGCCTAACATATTTGAATAAATTGGTATGAGCCTTTAAAAATCCTACAATCTTAATTTTCTTGTCTTTTTATTCTTCACGCAGGTCCACATTACGCTCGTCCAGGCTGGATCTGGTTTAATGTCAGCAGCCTGGACCCCTCCATGCTGGGGGCAGAGTTGGTTCTGTTCAGGAAGACCCTGCACCCCCGCCCCATCAGTGTGACTGTGACCCTGCACAGTGTCACAGCCTGGCAGGGAGCTCTGAAGGAGAGTCCAGCCCTAGAGGACAGACTGCTGTCCCTGGACCAGCGAGCCTCATCCGGATATGATGTGTTTGATGTCTCAGCTGTCCTGCCTGTGAAGCCTCTGGGGGGGGTGGGCTTTCAGCTGCATTATACAGACGAGCGTGGGAGTCTGGTCCTCCATGAAGCCCTCACACAAAGTCTTTACTGTTTAAACAGAGGATCCCTGAGGGAACCCTTGCTGGTGCTTTACCAGTCACCCCCCCTCCACATCTGACTTTGACCACTGCTAGTGTGAAGCTGGTCACTAAATCAACCCCCCCCCTGATGTGTTGCCTATGCAAACTGTTTGAGCACAAAAGTGACAGGACGTAATATGATAATATAATAGTCGCAATTATTCTTTAGGGCTCTTTAAATGTGTATTTGTCAGGATGTGTGCTTTTCTTGATGTAGCCTTTTTATACATTTTCTTCTTTTTTTTTAAATTATTATTATTATTATTATTATTATTATTATTATTATTATAAATAATAAAAACTAGTACCAGAGCATTATTTAGTCATCTTTAGTTCTGAAAGTTTCTACCGAAGATGTTAGTGCTTTTTTCTGTCTGACTTGATCGTAATGTTGTTTCCTTAAATCATGGGAGCTTACTGCCATCTAGTGGAGACCCAGAGTAACTGTAACACAACATTAAGGGATATGAGAAAAAAAGAGTCTTACCAGGGGCCTACATGCTCTGGCTTAACTATTGGCTAATACAGCTAACTGTTATTGATATCAGTATCAATAGTCTTATTAGAAACGACACCACACACAGTTTGGGTGACAGCTGTGGAGATGCGTTGATGGGAGTCTTTAGAACTGGAACTAGGGTATTTCAGCTTCTTAAGAGATAAATCATAAAGGCCTTCTTATACTCCCATGAAAATGAAAATTGTAAAGCTAAGTTTGAGTTTTGGTGACTAAAATAAAGCTATTCAAAATGATTAATATGCCCATACAGTATGAACCATATTCTTTGATTAATCACAGTAGCCCTGCAATAAACATTGATATGTGTTGTTTACCTTCATGTACATGGGTGTGTGAAATTGTGAATACAAATGCAAATGGTTAATATCTCATCAAAGTATATATCTATACAATATATTTTGGCTGCATTTCTTGCATTATGTTTTCCCCATAAAAAGACGGAAAGCCAATTGTATGGTTAAATATCTTCAGTTAAATACCTGCAACAGCCATGGAATTTGGAAATAAACAAAATGACCCATAAATAGAGCTGTCTAAGATTTTCAATAGGTACCTACTGGGTTTTGTGTGCAGTAACCACAACTATTTTAAATAGTTAAATAAGTGATTTTCCACCAATATTAGACATACATATTATTTGAAATTGTTTCTGTTTTATAATGTATTATGTATAGTTTATTGATTTATATTGTAACATTTCTATTTGTTGTTGTCATGCTTTTTTTTGTTTATTTGTATATTACTTAATTTATTCATGTATTATTATTATAATATATTTTTGTAAATGTTTCTCACATGGATGTATAATAAGAACGTTTCTCATCATTCTGGACACAGGAAGTGACCCTTCTTTCCTCTAAAATGATTGGCTGCCTTCTCCGTCTTTCACGTCCTTTTCTAGCCAATCATTGACGACCACCCGCAGCAGCCGCACCGCCTCCTGTAGGCGCAATTTGTCCACTAAACAGAGCAGCGTTTTTATTCTGCGGTTTACTGCGGTGACTTCCCCTTTCTGTGCTGGGTGTTGCCGGTGTTAGCGTCCTGAAACCTTCCAGAATGTTCCCGGTGCCGATGGAGAGCGGCTGCGGGAACATTTGAAGCGGACGGAGTGAAATGCATCCCCGGAGCGCTGAACCTGTTCCATCCCACACACAAAGCCTGTGAGCAGGCCGTGCTTTTCCTCTCACACCGCGCCGAGGATGCTCAAAGATGTCGGGGAATTATTACAAAGGCAATGAAGTCAGCTGCTGCATCAAATACTTCATTTTCGGATTCAACATCCTGTTCTGGGTAAGAAGCTTTATTGTGTTATTTATACGGTCTGCGCCTCTCTCATGTGCACTTCGGTTATTACCATGTCCACCAGCCAATAGGGAGGGAGGAAGGCCCCGATATTGTTAGCATTTTATTATGCTGCCGTTGTCATTAACGATATTTTTCAGGAAGATATCAATGCATGTCTGATTGGCTTCATTCGCTCGATAACATCCTGTCGGAGCTGCTCAGCTAATCGGCTTTTTGTAAACTAATGACAGCTCAGCTCGGTCCGGTCAGGATTATCATGCATATCACCCTCTGAAGCTCCATCATGTCCAACTTTCTTTTTCAATGATTGTGTAACTTTTTTAAATGCACGTGTACTACTTCAGAGTGCATGTAGACATGATGTAATGTGTTTTAAAAAAGTGATGTCATTCATAGCCGACGGTGGTAGTTCACAGCATGACCTAACCTGAACAGTTTGAATGCACACACCATCACAATCACAATACCTTTACTCGTCCCACAGAGGGGAACATTTACATGTGTTACAGCAGAAAAGAGCCAAAGACGGCTTAATGTTGACTAAGAAGCATGCATACAAATGTTTTAAATGCATATAAGTTAGGGCTGAAAATACCAAGTATTTTCGTTGTAAATGTAAAGAATACTTTGCATAAATTGTCAAAAGGTCCTTCACAAGTCGATGCTTTAATGTAAACAAACATACATTTCATCTTTTCTCATTTGATATGTTTACTTGTCAAATGAATGTCCAGCGAATAATCAATGTATTGTGTGATGTCATTTGTTGTGGACAACAATCCCAGGAAGACGCCTCTTTTTGTTTGACAGTGACTTTATTGGAACATACATGAAACATTCATGCTCTATGGTATAGTGCTGAGATATGAAGAGAGAGGGTCTGAGATAAGGAGGCAGGATCTGATCAGGGTCACAGTGTGTGTTTTCATTAACAGTGTGACAGCCTGTCATTATGCCCCCCCCCCCAGTGATCTGACTTGACTGTGGTGTTTTGCAGCTGCTGGGCATGGCCTTGGTTGCGATCGGACTGTGGGCCTGGAGTGAGAAGGTACGTCAGGACCCTGAGGGGTTGTTGGTGATACTGCCAAACAGAATACGCTTTCTACTTACACGCCCACATATTTTTGGGCATACTTATATATTGGTTTTTAATAGAATGTTGTTGTTTTAATACCACTACTTATTGAAAATTAAAGCTGCACTAATCAACATTCTTATACAAACAATGGTAGAAATAAGGGTTTGTCATTTGAAAGGGGTCAGTTTGTGGGGTCAAAGAATCATCTCAAACACTCCGATCCCCTCAGCTCTGCAGAGCCTTTTATCCCTTTAGAGCTTGTTGTGTTGGATTTACAAACTGCAACCAAGTGCAACCTCCGGGTCTGAAAATGAAATCCAAAGCAAAAGGGCCGAAACCTGCAGTCTGTCTTTTGGCCATCAGGGGGCAACTTCGCTAAAAGACTGGTGATTGTATATAGTTTATCAGAAAATAAACCTAGTATCACTTGCTAGTAAGTTTATGGCCTCATACCCTGATTGGAAGTATTCTCCAAATACAGCATGTTTTAAATGATGGGTGCATTTAGAGTTAAAATAGACGCAGGCTAATTGTTTTGTCAGCCATCAAACTCCACTACACACGCTAACAACCCTAACAGCAGACCCAAACTATAGCTTCTATCAGTTTGTTCTACTGCTCCCTATTGGGCAGAGAATCAAAGCAATCAGCTTTAAATTCAATCCTCCAACCCCAATTCAAATTGTCACGCTTAGTTTTCTATACAGTATATCAGCCAATAACCTGTGTGGATAGAAATAAGATTTATATTCAAAACATTTCTCTGAATCAGTTCATGTCCCAAGCAGAGTTTCCGTTATCCGGTAATTACCGGACTATGACCAGTCAAATATGCTGAAGACCGGCAAATCTAAATCTCTCCGGTCAAACTAATTCCCAGTTGCGCCACTTATGTGACAGACAAGAAGAGTACATTCTATTGTCTAACATTTAATGTGGAGAAAGAGATGTATCCTCCTGAAGGGGACATTTTGACCCCTCATGTAAACAAATGCATAATGCTGCGCTATACTTTTCACCACACCCCGTTGCCAAGCAACGCTTATTGTTTAGGAGGTGTCCTTTTGATATGCAGTCATATCATTAGCTAGAACTAGCTAGATCTGATCGATATGGACATAAACACGAGTTAAGTCTAATCTGACGGGAGAGATCAGTTCAGCTGCTGCTGACGGAGACATGCAGCTCTGCATGATCACCTGCAGCTCTACATGATGCAGCTCTATGATCACCTGCAGCTCTACATGATGCAGCTCTGCATGATCACCTGCAGCTCTACATGATGCAGCTCTATGATCACCTGCAGCTCTACATGATGCAGCTCTGCATGATCACCTGCAGCTCTACATGATGCAGCTCTATGCTCACCTGCAGCTCTACATGATGCAGCTCTATGATCACCTGCAGCTCTACATGATGCAGCTATATGATCACCTGCAGCTCTACATGATGCAGCTCTATGATCACCTGCAGCTCTACATGATGCAGCTATATGATCACCTGCAGCTCTACATGATGCAGCTCTATGAACACCTGCAGCTCTACATGATGCAGCTCTATGATCACCTGCAGCTTTACATGATGCAGCTCTATGATCACCTGCAGCTCTACATGATGCAGCTCTATGATCACCTGCAGCTCTACATGATAAAGCTCTATGATCACCTGCAGCTCTACATGATGCAGCTCTATGATCACCTGCAGCTCTACATGATGCAGCTCTATGATCACCTGCAGCTCTACATGATGCAGCTCTATGATCACCTGCAGCTCTACATGATGCAGCTCTATGATCACCTGCAGCTCTACATGATAAAGCTCTATGATCACCTGCAGCTCTACATGATGCAGCTCTATGATCACCTGCAGCTCTACATGATGCAGCTCTATGATCACCTGCAGCTCTACATGATAAAGCTCTATGATCACCTGCAGCTCTACATGATGCAGCTCTATGATCACCTGCAGCTCTACATGATGCAGCTCTATGATCACCTGCAGCTCTACATGATAAAGCTCTATGATCACCTGCAGCTCTACATGATGCAGCTCTATGATCACCTGCAGCTCTACATGATAAAGCTCTATGATCACCTGCAGCTCTACATGATGCAGCTCTATGATCACCTGCAGCTCTACATGGTGTAGCTCTATGATCACCTGCAGCTCTACATGATGCAGCTCTATGATCACCTGCAGCTCTACATGATGCAGCTCTATGATCACCTGCAGCTCTGTCTGCTGTGACAGGGTGAGCGGTGCAAAACACACACTTTAAGTTAGACCTAACACCAGGCTTGGAATTTCGTCATTTTAGGGGCAAGGCCATTTGGCCTTCCCGTTCACATTTTTTTCAAGGGCACAAAGGCCACATGACAGGGCACAAAGGCCACATGACAGGGCACAAACGCCGTTTGGTTAAATTACGCTGGTCAATCAACATGACTGAAAAGTGTAGCACTAACGTCAACACCAGTCGTTTTACAAATGGCTGAATAGCAATAGTGTTTCTTTAACGTATACGTTAAGTTCAGCCATAAACCACATAAGTCAGTCATGTATTATATCAAAACCACTTAGCAAGAAAAATACTAGATTCAAAGGTGACAGCTATCTGCTAGCTTGTAGAAGCAACACTAGATGTAGACCCCTTGAAGGGAAGACGTTAGCGCTATCCAAACTAGCTAGCTATCGCTAGTTTTCATGACAAAATGTAACGAGTCGACTTTAAATAGGCTAATACAATGGTAATTACCTATCAATAGTACTTTCTATAAACACGTAAATGTTAAGTCCTTTCAAATACTACCACATACTTCAGTTCAATCATATCAAAACAGCTTGGTCCGCTTGCTTACCTGTGCTTGTCTTGCTCCCGCGGCTGAGGAGGAGGCTGTCGGGCCCCTACAGGCATTTCTGACGGAACAATCACAGCAGAGCAATCGCTCTGATCCACAGGCACGGGACTATCCTACTGCGCGCACTAATATGACTTTACTAGCGTTGTTTACACTGGAACTTTTGACAGGGGCACCAAGGCCACTTTGGCCGTGAATTGCATTTGTTTTCACAGGGCATCACGGCCAAAGTGCGGGGCAACGACGGCCATGGCCGTCGTGAAATTCCCACCCTGCCTAACACACTTAGCTAGTTTATCTGGAACAACCTAAACCAGTTCTAAATACATGTATTGTTTACTGTCGGGTCACTCGTTACTGGATCAGCCAGCTGCATGAGGGAGAGAGGGAAAGAGAGGCTATCCCTTTGTTATTATTCAAAGTTACTGAACACTTTTGAATAATGTAGTTGATCTACTATAATTAGTTTGTATAGAGTCGTTATCAATTTGTTTTAAAGCTCAATAAATAACAAAGAAGACCTTTGACCGGCACTTTTCTCATTTTGTCCGGAAGATTTCAACTTTAACGGACGTGTTGACCGGCAACGGAAACTCTGGTCCCTAGGTATCTGGTTTAGTATTGTAAATGGGTCTAAAATGAATCAGAGTGCAGCGTGTATCAGAGGGTAAAGCCTTTTCTGTTTCTATGTGTGCTTCCATCCTGTGTGATGTCACTGCGACCCTCTTGGCAGATGTTCAGTCCTGCAGAGACTCTGACCGGTTCTGTCTCTGTCCTCAGGGGGTTCTGTCCAACATCTCGTCCATCACAGACCTGGGGGGGCTGGACCCAGTCTGGCTCTTCATGGTGGTCGGGGGGATCATGTTCATCCTGGGCTTTGCAGGATGTATTGGAGCACTGCGGGAGAACACCTTTCTACTGAAGTTTGTACGTTCCATGACAAGACGTCCATTCTGCGCGCTGATGGGATGACTGATGGAGAAACTCACCCACTGTTTGTCTTTCTGACCGCTGTAGTTCTCCGTGTTTCTGGGAATCATCTTTTTCTTGGAGTTGACGACGGGGATCCTGGCGTTTGTCTTCAAGGACTGGATTAAAGACCAGCTCAACCTGTTCATCAACAACAACATCCGGGCGTACCGCGACGACATCGATCTACAGAACCTCATCGATTTCACCCAGGAATACGTACGCTAGAAAAACTGCATGTTCATTTATAGTTAAACACAACATCATCCTTATTGTACTTCCAGTCAGATCCACTCGTACTAGTATTTAATGTCTACAGAGGAAACCTGTAATTCAGATAAAGCCTCTAACAGTTCTCTGCTCTGCTTCAGTGGGACTGCTGCGGTGCGTTCGGAGCGGACGACTGGAACCTCAACATCTACTTTAACTGTACTGATGGGAATCCCAGCCGGGAAAAGTGTGGAGTCCCCTTCTCCTGCTGCACCAAGGACCCCGCGGTACGAGACCCTCATTCCTTCACTTCTCCATGAACATGTTAGTTATAGTTGTAGCATTAAAATATACTTGACGTACCAAAAGTAAAAGTACTTGTTATGCAGAATGGCTCATTTAAGCACCACATGTTTACAATTATGTTATCATAATTATTGATGCATGACCATAATTTCAACGTTGCACTTTGTAAAAGTGGGGTTTATTTGAATGACTTGATATACTAGTCGGTAGCTTGACCTATAATAATGCATTAATTGATATGTATTTTGTATTAGAAATCAAAATCTGCAAAGTAGCTAGTAACTAAATCTGTCAAATAAATGTAGTGGAGTATAAAGTAGCATAATGTGGAAATACTCAAGTCAAGTACAAGTACCTACATTTTAAACTTAAGGACAGTACTTGAGTAAATGAACTTAGTTACGTAGCACATTAGGTCAAGCTAATTCAGATGTTCCTTTTTGAATCTGAACCCTTCCTGTACATGTCTTTGTAGCAGCTTGTCACATCATCAGGCTGTTTTTAATATACAGCTGCTCTTTGTGTTTTAGGAGGACGTCATAAACACTCAGTGTGGATACGACATCCGAGCTAAACCAGTAAGTCTTCACTCTTCCTCTCTCTTAGATTCTCTTCTCTTATTTATGACTCGGTTGGAGTTTTTGTTCACTTTTTATAGATATTATGTAGCTATTTAGTGCTAGTGATGTTACAAGGGTTTTAAAGGCAGGCTGAAGGAGTTTTAAAGCTGCTAATAGTCAAAAATCATGCTAATGCTAAATCTTGCTATTGAAGACCATGATTTAAAAACTATTATTATTATTTTCACTTCGAAATGAAAGGGTAGGAAAATCTCCGATGTGACAGATGTTACATTTTAGAACTGATTAATGTTAATTTAGTTGTTTACGGGAAGACATGGACCTGACCTGATTTAGCAAGAAATTAAAAACAGATATAAAATCCGATATCCATTCATTATTATTTGAATTCATCTTATTGGAGGTTTAATAGTGTTCTATCATCATGGCCATTACCATAGAGTTTCCATAGTGTTGAGATCTTTCTCAAATGAAGAGTAGTAGCAGACGTCTGAACTTGGACTGATGAATGTGAATATTTTCTCTTTTTTAAACCAACATTTATCTTTTCATCAAGACTGAGTTTTTATCAAATGGTAAATTCTTCATTTGTTTTTCAGAAGTAGGTTTACACATACAAGGGATTAGGTGAAAATGGGCATACAGAGACACAGAAAGAAGAATATGTTTTTTTAAAGGAAGTAGTAAGTTATTTTAAAAACAATTTTAAAGACTATTCTAGAACATCAAAAAAAAAAGACAATATTATATAAATATGTGAGAAACTGGGTACAGTAAAAATAAAACTATATTGAACATTTCTAACCTGCGGGAACAAATAGCCAGATCTAAAGTGCACGATGATGAGTGTGTGTTCCCGCAGGACTCTGAGCAGAAGGACTACATCAACGTGAAGGGCTGCGTGCCTCAGTTTGAGAAGTGGCTGCAGGACAACCTGACCCTGGTGGCGGGGATCTTCATCGGGGTCGCACTACTGCAGGTCATCTCCACTCCTATGTGAAACCTTTATAATGTTCCAGAAAAAAATGCATCTGTTTCAAAAGTATGTGTTTTTTCTTCTTTGATCCACAGATCTTTGGAATTTGTTTGGCCCAAAACTTAGTGAGTGACATCGAAGCTGTGCGGGCGAGTTGGTAAGAAATAAGCTTTACTTTGAATACCTAATATCAAATGTATCCTGTTTTTGAGGCACACTTCCCTTCGATTTGCACCCCGTGTTTCCATTTCACACCATGAGGCACTTCAGCTCTGTCACTGGAGAACTGCTGGAAGAGTCTCATGTTGTAGAAACATCCGGCCATATCAGGTTATTCCATTTTTGAAAAATCTGTGTATTCCATGGTGGTGCTGGATTCTTAAGATGGATTATAGAACTAGTCACAGTTAGCAATGCCCCAAAAATGGTTTCTAAATTGTTCTTGGTACTCACCTTCTATGTGAGGTAATTTCTCAAATGAAACATAATAATAAGCAGTGGTGTGACATTACAAGTACTTTTAGTCAAGTACTGTACTTAAGTTCAATTTTTGGAGATATTGTACTTTATTCTCCACTACATTTATTTGACACTTGTAGTTACTAGCTAAATAAATTGTTAGTGTTTTTACGAACATGATAATATTACATGATAATATAATGTACTATAATAGCTTAACAGTTCCAAAATGGCCATTCTGCATAATGATTATTTTAAGACCATGGTATTTATACTTTTAGTTCAGTAAAGGATCCAAGTACTTTTTCCACCACTGATGATAAGTATAAACCAATGATCTGAATTATATTCTGGCTATAAGAAGAATGCTTGATTGTTTTTTGAGTCTGGAACAGGGGAGGAACCATATGGATTTGTTCCCAGCTGATACCCATAACCGCTAGCTGTAGTAACTGATAATAAACACTCAAATCAAAAAAAATAAACATACGCAATTTGTACATCAAGAATGTAGGGCCCTAAATAACCCGCAGAGTAGGGGGAGTAAAGGTTTTTGAGCTTGATCATCACAATGCCAAACTCACCTCATTCTCCCTCCTCCATGCTTCATCAGGGTGCCCCCCCCCCTCTCCATGCATCGACTTCCACCACAGTCCAGCAAGAAAGCATCGGCTTACTACTCATGAGACACACTCGCACACACATGCTGTATGTGTGTTTGTAGCCGGTGGGTGTGATGGATCCATGTGGGGTGTGATGGATCCATGTGGTCTGTGTTTTGTCTTGCTGTGATTGGCTGGATGTGTTCTATTTAAGGCTGAATCTGTTAGAGCTGCTGGGTGTTCAGTCTAACCTTCAACTGTCCTCAGGAGGCTAAAGAAACTACTGGAGTCGCAAAGAGCTATAATGTGTTTTTCTGTAGACTTTTCAAAAAGCAAAATAGAAATTATAATTGAAATATTAACTATATTAATCACATTATAATAAATATATTAAGTTAGCATTGAAATAATAAACTAATTGCAAACTAAAATAATATATGAAATGTGCGATTCTGTGGTATGAATGTTGTTCTGTCTTTCAAAAGGGATTCAATATCTGACTGATATTCTTTGTCACATCTCATTTGCTGTTTCTATTTTAATATTACTTTATTTAACAGCAGTGTTACACCAATCTTAAAATGAGTCCTCCTGGTGACCTGCAACATATAAGTATGGAAGCCTGTTTGCGCCACAGGAAAAAAAAAAAAATCCTGTAAGTCATTATAATGACTTACTGTCTCATTATATTGACTTAGCTATCTCATTATATTGACTTAGCTATCTCATTATATTGACTTAGCTATCTCATTATATTGACTTAGCTATCTCATTATAATGACTTAGCTATCTCATTATATTGACTTAGCTATCTCATCATATTGACTTAGCTATCTCATTATAATGACTTCGCTATCTCATTATATTGACTTAGCTATCTCATTATATTGACTTAGCTATCTCATTATAATGACTTAGCTATCTCATTATATTGACTTAGCTATCTCATCATATTGACTTAGCTATCTCATTATATTGACTTAGCTATCTCATTATATTGACTTAGCTATCTCATTATATTGACTTAGCTATCTCATTATAATGACTTCGCTATCTCATTATAATGACTTCGCTATCTCATTATATTGACTTAGCTATCTCATTATATTGACTTAGCTATCTCATTATATTGACTTAGCTATCTCATTATATTGACTTAGCTATCTCATTATATTGACTTAGCTATCTCATTATAATGACTTCGCTATCTCATTATATTGACTTAGCTATCTCATTATATTGACTTAGCTATCTCATTATAATGACTTCGCTATCTCATTATATTGACTTAGCTATCTCATTATATTGACTTAGCTATCTCATTATATTGACTTAGCTATCTCATTATATTGACTTAGCTATCTCATTATATTGACTTAGCTATCTCATTATATTGACTTAGCTATCTCATTATAATAACTTCGCTATCTCATTATAATGACTTCGCTATCTCATTATATTGACTTAGCTATCTCATTATAATGACTTCGCTATCTCATTATAATGACTTAGCTATCTCATTATAATGACTTAGCTATCTCATTATATTGACTTAGCTATCTCATTATATTGACTTAGCTATCTCATTATATTGACTTAGCTATCTCATTATAATGACTTCGCTATCTCATTATAATGACTTCGCTATCTCATTATATTGACTTAGCTATCTCATTATATTGACTTAGCTATCTCATTATATTGACTTAGCTATCTCATTATATTGACTTAGCTATCTCATTATATTGACTTAGCTATCTCATTATATTGACTTAGCTATCTCATTATATTGACTTAGCTATCTCATTATAATAACTTCGCTATCTCATTATAATGACTTCGCTATCTCATTATATTGACTTAGCTATCTCATTATAATGACTTCGCTATCTCATTATAATGACTTCGCTATCTCATTATAATGACTTAGCTATCTCATTATATTGACTTAGCTATCTCATTATATTGACTTAGCTATCTCATTATAATGACTTAGCTATCTCATTATAATGACTTAGCTATCTCATTATAATGACTTAGCTATCTCATTATATTGACTTAGCTATCTCATTATATTGACTTAGCTATCTCATTATATTGACTTAGCTATCTCATTATAATGACTTAGCTATCTCATTATATTGACTTAGCTATCTCATTATATTGACTTAGCTATCTCATTATATTGACTTAGCTATCTCATCATATTGACTTAGCTATCTCATTATAATGACTTCGCTATCTCATTATATTGACTTAGCTATCTCATTATATTGACTTAGCTATCTCATTATATTGACTTAGCTATCTCATTATATTGACTTAGCTATCTCATTATAATGACTTCGCTATCTCATTATATTGACTTAGCTATCTCATTATATTGACTTAGCTATCTCATTATATTGACTTAGCTATCTCATTATAATGACTTAGCTATCTCATTATATTGACTTAGCTATCTCATTATATTGACTTAGCTATCTCATTATATTGACTTAGCTATCTCATTATATTGACTTAGCTATCTCATCATATTGACTTAGCTATCTCATTATAATGACTTCGCTATCTCATTATATTGACTTAGCTATCTCATTATATTGACTTAGCTATCTCATTATATTGACTTAGCTATCTCATTATATTGACTTAGCTATCTCATTATAATGACTTAGCTATCTCATTATATTGACTTAGCTATCTCATTATATTGACTTAGCTATCTCATTATAATGACTTAGTTATCTCATTATATTGACTTAGCTATCTCATTATATTGACTTAGCTATCTCATTATATTGACTTAGCTATCTCATTATATTGACTTAGCTATCTCATTATATTGACTTAGCTATCTCATTATATTGACTTAGCTATCTCATTATAATGACTTACTGTCTCATTATAATGACTTAGCTATCTCATTATATTGTCTTAGCTATCTCATTATATTGACTTAGCTATCTCATTATAATGACTTACTGTCTCATTATATTGACTTAGCTAAAATAGGGAACATATTCTTAGATAAAAATACCTAATTTTGAGTTATTTAGACATATTAAGCAGAGCATATTAAGACCAAAACTCATGTACAACAACTTCCTTACTTGCAATAAATAAGCACTAATTAGAGGGTTATTGAGGAAAAACTCTCAACTAATGGCTTATTACTTGTAGAATATGGTCATGTAGAATAAGGCATTAATACGTGTTTTATAATGACTAATAAAGAGCCAATATACTGCTAATATGTTGATTAACAACTAGTTGATGGTGAATTTGTGTACCATAATATAAAGTTGTGCCGCTTATATGATGAACATTGATGTCTATGTGCCTTATTCTGTATTTGACATTGTTTCAATAAAAAAAATATACAATTATAATAAGTCATTACAATGAGATGGCTAAGTCAATATAATGAGATAGTAAGTCATTATATTGAATTACAGGATTTTTAAACAGAATAATTTTAAACAGTTATAACAATAAACAAATATTTAAAACCCAAGTGATTGAAAATCGACATTAATCTTTTCTGGACTCAGGTGCATACTTTAACCCAGTGGTTCTCAAACTGTCTCTGTCATTCCCCACTTTGAACAGGTGGGCCTTTTCAAGCCCCACCTGTTCCTCATCACTCCAATAAAATGGTAGGCCAAGCTTAAAATTGTCAAATGTATCGTTCTATAACAGGGGTCTCCAACCTTTTTTAGGATGAGGGCTACTTTCAAAAAATAAAACAAGTCGTGAGCTACGTTTACTTTTTGTTTTTTTGCAGTGTATATATTTAGCACATTTTAACATTATTATATGCTACCTTTAACCTTTGTGTGCTGTTTGGGTCTGTGGGACCCCTTTTCAGTGTTTACTCAAATAAAATGTATGCAATTTAATTATTTTAACCTGCTTTATTTGGTGGTGGACGTCACATCCTCTAGGCAGGGTCCGGGGGCATGCACCCCCAGGAAGATTTTTTTTAAATGTTGAAGTTAAATGCATCAATCTGGTGCACTTTGAGCTAGGGCTGCTCAATTAAATCGTATTTTAATCGCAATTATGATTTTGGCTGCAACGATTATGAAAACAACATAATCGAAATAAAACAATTAAAAAAAATTTAAATAGGTTTTTCAGTCGAATTATACTTAAAGTTCAGGGTCATCAACTGTTAAAAACATACTTTTCAAATGATTTTCTTCAATAAATTGATGTTTTCAAAGTAAATGGTTAATCGTTTTTAAAATCGTGATATCAATTATTGACCCAAATAATCGAGATTATGATTTTTGCCATAATCGAGCAGCCCTACTTTGAGCCCCACATGAATTTATGGATACAGCTCTCAACACTCAGATGAAAGGGAGCTGTATACTTTTCAATAATCCAAACATCTTTAGAATATGATCACAACCAACAACAAATCATTTAAACTGGTTTATTCTTATCTTATGTTACCTAGTTAGCATTCTTTCTTCTTATTTATGCATATTTGACTAATCCCTCCCCTTTTAAACTTTTTACTGTCCTATAGTACACATTGGAATGATTTCTTACTTTATTTTTACAACTTTATTAAATAGATAAAGGTGTTCTCTCTCTCTCTCTCTCTCTCTCTCTCTCTCTCTCTCTCTCTCTCTCTCTCTCTCTCTATCTATCTCGCGCTATCTCTATGCGCTCTCTCTCTTCTATATATCTCTATCTTGTCTCTCTATCTCTCTCTCTCTCTCTCTCCTCTTCTCTCTCTCTCTCTCTCTCTCTTCCTCTCTCCTCTACTCCGCGCTTTTCATTCCCGACTTGCACGCTGTTGTGTGTGTCTGTGAGAGCGTTTCAAATGTGTGTATGAGAGATTTTTACCAGTGGCAAGCCTGTCTCTGAGGGCCTAAGATATTCTACAAAATAATATTTAAAAACAAATTATATTTTTCTTTATATATATTTTTTAAATATGTTTTTAGTAATATTTGTCATTAGTTTTACAAATAATAACTTGATTAAATTGTATTTAAAATAACATTTCCAAAGAAATAAATCCTTTGAATCTGCCTATTCAGTTTCTGTTTGAATGTGAAGGGTTAAATGAAAGAAGCTCGTCTCTGCGAGGTGAAGACAGGAGCTGATTGGACGTCCAGCTATGAATTCACAGAGGGCCAGCTATAGTAACTGAAGAGAGAGTAATGTCAAATGACAATTGACCAATCATATCTTCCCTCTAAATGGGTGGGCTTTATTATCGCGGACTTTATGACAAGTTCCGCCCGCTGTGAAACGTTTCTTGTTTCCATAGCAACAACAACTGTCAACAGCGTAAACTCGCCTTCAAAATAAAAGCATGCCAAATTACAACTGCAACGAAAGTAACAAACACAATGCAATATCCTTTTAAATTTCAAAGAACACAAATTGGGTTATTTACAGGTGTTGTTTTGTGTGATCGAGGGTCGCTTTCATTGATGCGTTTTGCACCCCGGGCGGGCCGTTGTTTTGATATTCCACCAGTGTGAATTTTTTTTATTTTTTTTTTTATTTTGTATTTTGCGACCCACCTATCACATCTCTGCGCCCCACCAGTGGGGCGTGCCCCACACTATGAGAAACGCTGCTTTAAAGTGAGAGTTGGCACAGTTGTGTTGACTTTGGGAACTTTGATCAGATGTGCTAACCTTGTGTTGGTAGCTAACAAGCTAGCTAACTAGCTGTAGGCCATTGTTTGTCCTTACAAGTATATCAGCATTTCTAGAAGTATGAAATAATAAACTCACCGATTGAGAACAGTCTAAAATAAAGATATTTGACATGTAAACAGATCTTGATAGATGTGTTAACCTTAAACTGAGGTTTGATCTACAGCTAGCAACTTAACATTGTATCTTAGCAGTCTTAGCATTGTTAGCATTGTTAATAAGGTCCCACCATGATACTTTAAGGACCATGAATGATAGTGAATCATGGAACATAGTTGCTAGTCACTGCATGTTGATGACCTTCCTACAGTTCCTATTAGCCATAGCGTTGGGTTGGTTTGCATTCATGAGCCTTCAGTCATGTGGCTTGGACAACAATCCCTTCTTTCTTTTTGGCTTTGCCTCCACTGTGACTTTTTCCAACTGAAGACATTTCTTTCTTTTCTCTCGCTCTCCATGAACTCTTTCTCTCTCCAGCCTGTAGTTTAGAATATTTGCAGAACACTGTTTTCAAGCATTCCAAACCTTAACCCTTAATTTCTGCTTCCTGTTGTGCCCCAGCTTTTATTTTGAATTAAACACAAGGGGGTTGGAGCTTTGTTAACAAGCAGATCATTTAAAACAATTCTAATGATTTCTGCCTTCTATGTCCTTTTTACAGTTTCTTTACCTGATGCTTGAAGCAGCATTTAAACTCTAACAGGTAACCTTTTTTATTACATTAAATGTGGCTGTATAAATCTAGTACTTATCAGAAAGTGATGTTTATTAGATTTTGTCTATTTTTGTGTTGTCAGCTCCGGGTTCTTGAACACGCCCCCTTGAACACATCATGGGGGGGCATTCAGAGGACCTCACGGATCACCTGCACCATTTTGTTCACTGAACCAGCACCTTTTTTCAAGGCACTAATATGTGAAACGCTCTGTATATAACACTGTGTGTGACTTCTGTAAAAAAAGAGAAATGTTGGGGAGGATGGTTAAACACACACTACATGCAGGTCGTCACAATGCTCCAGTTTTGATAGCTACATGTAGAGAGTAGGAGTTTTGATACATCTTTTTGATATTAGATCGGTATTTTTCACTGTGGACATAACGCTGCATTGCTAAACCCATCATGTAGGACAGTGACATTATTGTGAACAAGAAGCTGAGGATCAGTTGAGTGCTCCATGTTCTCTCCGTCACAGGCAAAGTTACAAAACTGAAAACGGGATGTCCTTCTTTTTTTTCAAATTAACACTTTGTTAGATGTTAGTGTGTTACAGCAGATTCAAGGACCTCTTCAGATACAGACACACATTCCTATTTAACCATTGACAAGAATGACTCATTGAATAACCTGCTTTACAAAATTAGAGAGTTCTTGTGGTGGCAATGAATTGTAATTGCTCAGTGACAGACAGAGGATGGATAGTTGTGGGTACTGAAGAGCTAAATATTCTCCTGAAACTTACTTATATAGCATTGAAGGAAAGAAATTGACTAAAAATGACTTCAATTATTTAACATAGGGAGTCACCAGTAGAGCAGAAAGGGATCAGTTAATTTATTGATTATACTGATTTTCACATTTACCTTTGGGTTTTGAACCACTGCTTTTTTTGATACTGTCTAAATTAAAGTACTAAAAACGTGTAACTACATGTCAGATATCTGAAAAAGGATATTAACTGATTTAAATCCTTTTCCAATTTTGGACCATTTTATTTGTTGTTGTATGGTTACTCGTAGACAACATTTAAAGCTCAAAATCGTTCTGGCTTTTTCAAGTCTTATCTCAATACAACTGATACTTCTAAGGTGTCTCCATTGCAGTTATTGTTGCTCTTTTATTCCTTCGTTCAATACTGACCTTCAAATGATCCTTTGGTAGCGCAAACATCCACAGTCCTCACTCCGTGTAAAAACATGCTGTCCACAGTTTGAAGCTAAAGCTTGTACAGTTTTTCAACAGTCAATCAATCAAATAGGCATCTTTGAACCAGTAACTGAATACATCCCAACTCTGAAAGACATGCTGATGGACTCATTTGGACCAGGGTTCTGAAGGTATTTGAACCAGTTTGGATAAAAGGAATGATTATAGCGACCTAAAGCTCAACACATGGTATATGGGTATTATGGCCTTTAGAAATATGAACTTTTTGGAAAATATTGGAAAACTTGCTATTCTCAAAATGAGCAGTTCAAAATGACCTGTGTTGGCATGTTAAGAAAAGGTAGCCTGTCCTATCCAATATAGAGACGACATTGCAAATCTTAAGCAGCCTTTCTTCCTGAAACATGTTTGATCCAGTATGACCACGAAGCGTGTGTAACCTCGCTGTCATCATTTCAGTGTTTAGCTGTCCAGGTTTCACAGTTCTGTGTAGAGAGCCAAGGATAAAGTCCTCTCTCTGTGGTGTGGATCTGAGCATTTCTAATACACTTCATATTTTGAGACAGGCATTTTGGAACATTTTCAATTCTGATGTATACATATTATATGTGTAGCCCATGATTGTCTTTCACTGTGTATTTTTGATCTGATCAGTATACACAATAATGAATGATCTAAATCTTTAAATGTATTCTGGATTGCAACTTAATTTCAAAATAGATGAAGATTTTTCTCAGTGCAGCTTTTGATGGTTTAGGACGATTATTTGCTCAAAGCATGCATCACTTGTTTGGTTTTGCGGTATCTTTTCAGTATGTCAACATTGATATTGTGGAACTTGTACACTGAAAACGTGGAAGTGTTATCTACTTTAAAAGGGATTAATAGTGTTTTTGATACTAAATATTTATTGTACATTTGGTTTTATAACATCTCTGGTGTATTGGACAGCAAAACCTTCATTTCTACTGAAGCCGATGTGTCTCGTGTACATTTCACTCATCACTTCCTGTTCCACTTTACTGATTGTTTAGATGATCACAGAATTCCCCACAAACATTGTAATGTAACTACCTCCTCATCTCCTTGTCTCATTTCCTGTTGAAATTGGACTGATTTTGCCATCAAGTAAAATGTATTAAGGTGACAAAAAAAACCTGAGTTGTTTTGCTTTCTTGTCTCCAGTGATATATTTCGTCCAGATTTGTTGGCACCTACAGCTAACCGATTTGTTTATGCATTGCACTTCCCACACAGCGTCTGCCGGTGTCCTGGACATCTTTGGTGTCCTGCTGCTTACACTACACTACTAAAATAATAAGAAAAACGTTGATACAGATAATCATTACCCGATCCAGTATGAAAAAGGAAAGCAGCTTCCATCTCATTGTGAGATTGACAGGAAAGGCCTGGGCTTGGTTGGGATCCCAGTTGTGTTTTAGTAAAGCATGGGAATCAGATCAGATTCTACTTTATTATCATTGCACAGTGTCGTCAAAATTGGTATAAGGAAGAGGGCATATGCTTTGGCGCCCTTTTTTAGCAAAACACAGATAAATTATCAATAGCAACAAGGAAAAACCCCGCCTACTTTTGGTCAGAGGTTAGGTCAGCTGGTCATCTTTTCAGGTCATCTCATTGGGAGACGCAACGCTGGCCAGCAGGAAACCAAACAGGCTCACTTTCCAACAAAAGGTCTCAAGGCCTGCATACCTACACCTCCCCCACAGAGCAATAAAACCCTGTTTACTCCAACCAGCCCAGAATGTTTATAGCCATTTGTAGTCCTTACATTTATGAAAGGATAAAACAGAGAAATCAATATAAAACACAAACACAGGTATTGTTTGAACAGTATTCACTTAACTGCTACTATTGATAACCACCAGAGAAACCCAAGGGACCTCTCTTAATATCTATCTGGAATTTGCAACAAGACTTTCTGCCATTTCAAATGTAACACATTTCTTAAATATCAGATGATAATACTCTATAATCCCCCTTTTTATCTCCTTCTCCAGAGATAAACTTAGACAAGGCATTTTGAAAGATACCCACTGTCATTCTTTCCTACTGTGTCCGTCCCCCAAACATTGTATAAACCTTCATGGAGACAGAACACCACTTTCCATGGCAGTGAAGGAACCATGAGGGGGCAGCTGAGTGCTAGAATTATCAGCCCCCCCCCCCCCTCGGAGGATTAGCCCACAAGGACAGCTAATAGGGAGGGGGAGATGCGGCTTTCCCTTCACGGGTGGAACTGATCAGAGAGAAGTAGACTCCTCTGCTGCCTCGACAAGTCCCCTGTGCCGTCCTGGCTTGCCGTGTCTTTGTCCCCCAATCCGCTGACAGCAGCTTCTGGGCTGCCTGCTAGAGAGATGTCTTCCTCCTCCTCGTCCTCCGGCCCGCTGATGGCGGCTTCCGGGTCGATGCTGTAGAGATGTCTTCCCGATCCTCCTTCACCGGCCCGCTGATGATGCCTCCCGGGTCGTCTGCTGTAAGGATGTCTCCAGGGTCCTGCTCCTCCAGTCCGCTGCTTCCGAGTAGTCCACGTCTGCCAGGGCCACGTCCGTCCTGATGTCGTCCCCTGGTCCTAGCAGGTGGTTTCCCCGCCGCACACTGGCTCCCGTGGTACGAGCTGTCCCCCTTTTCTCCCAGGCAGACGGCATAAGAGGTCCGCTGGGTCACTCGGTCGGGGTCGGAGAGCCTGGGGTTGAGCCACTTTGTCCTCGTGCTTCTCGGGTCCCCCTTCTGGCGCCAGCAACCTGTGTGGAGAAATCTGATACAACTCCCTCAAGCCTACGCTCAGCTGTTTTGACCCACTTGGAGCCTGTTGGTGGGGTGTCTTGAAACAACAGCCGTCTGTGAACAGGTTTTCCAAATTAATTGTAGACCTCCTATCTGCCAGTGCAGCTTCAGAATCTTAATACTTGGATTGTGCCAACTAAATAAGAACCCCAACATCTTTAGGTAAACTAAATAACATATTTCAATAGCTCTGAATTTCTGACAAGCATCCGTGTTTATTTCTAAATGAAATCCTATTTAAAATCCAAATATAATATGAACTGCTAATGTTTCTGGTAAAGAAACACACTAATGTTATGGATTCAAAAACAACCAAAATCACGATGCTAACAAAGTGAATGATTTCCTGGTGATACTGCTTCTACCTGTCAGTGCTTAGATATTATCACGCTGAAAAAATGAATACAGAATTCCAACAAACTGTCATCAAATGTCTTTCTATTATAAATGTAGATGAAATGTATATCCCCATAATGACCTAAACAATAAAGTCTATGGCTTTTACTTCTTTACCAGGCTAGTTACATGATGTTGTCTAAATTAAATTCTGTCTCAATACACTACTATGTTTTAGCTTTAACTGTAATATGTTCTTTCTACATTTCAAACCTCAGTTACTCTAATGTCTGTTAAAATATTACAAAATTGTCTAACTATCACAGGTCAACTTCTTCGGTATTCTATTATCTCTCACAGTAGCCCCTTGGCCCCTGCTTCTTTGTTACCTGTTATAATTCAAATCAATATTTAGAAACATCTCAACATTCATCAAACAGTATCTTATCCCCAGATATGGAGCAGGTTAATTACATTCAATGCTCAGTTTGAACATCTGGGTTGGGGCGGAAGGTTTCCGTCAATCCTTAAAAGAAAAATTTAAATTGTGAATATTACAGCCATGTTGACATTTATACATTATACATTATACACACTCCCCCCTTTTTACACATGAAATCATGTGTAACAAAAGCCTGTAATGGGAGGGGAACAAAAACTGTCAGGTAATTGGTTAGGGACATAATGAACATTATTATCATTATTTCCACAGTGAACACTTCAGTGAAAAGAAGTGTTCCTCTCCGTCCTTCAGGCCTAAAAGAAACAGAATCTTCAGATTTTAGTTTTACATTTGCAAACCGCCAACTCATGTGAGAGTACCGGGTCACATGTGCGGTTTCCCCTTTCTGTGGAATTTTTAGGAAACCTCTCCTTTCCCTTGGAGCTCCAAAATAATATGTTAGTCCAAAAACATGCTTGGTTAGTTATTGTTTTAGAATCATGCAGTTGCACTGATCACATGCAGACATACACTCACATTCACACTCACACCGTCAGGTTGTAAAGTCAAGTTTGGTCAGGTTCACCCCAGAGTCAGTCATCCACAGTGCCTTGTCAAGTTACACTGTCGGTCAGGGTCAAAGGTCAGTTGGTCTCCGTCTTTTTTGGCCATGTGTCGTGCTCTGCAGAGACTTTGACATTTCAGCATAGGCCAGTATCCTTTGTCTACAAAAATATGTATATATGTAGCGCTATCATTTATTAATTCACGATTTCAACTATGATTTTCAAGATGGTTCTAACTTTTCATTGGGACTTCTGCCTCCCACCTTTCCTGAAACTTGGTACAAAACTCACTTTCTTCGAGTACTACTACTACTGCAATCCATTTACACCTAATTAGTATTAAAATGTCTAATGATCTATTTCAGAAACTTGTGTACATAACTATTATCTTGAGTCAAAACATTACTAGGATCTGTGTCGCTCTGCATTTCATAGCTCATTATACTCATTTATCTTTAATTCTGGTCTACTTAAAAAACAATGTTAAACTCTTTAGCAGTGTGTGGAACCTTGGGTGTCCGAACATGCAACAATTACTCCCTCCTTTATCAAGGATTTAAAACCGAAGTCGTTTTATATTTCCATCTTAAAGCCCTCCTATGGTAATAACTATGCTACAATGGTGAAATCAACACTTTAGATTGGAATTTTATATGTGGCTTGGCACCAGCTCTCCCTTTAACATTATTAATACAAATAAAGATTTGTCTTATAGAGTGGTTCCTAAAACTATCCTTTTAATGGTGATCAATATTGTACCCAATGAGATCACTACTTTATTCACACGTGAATAAAAATCTCTTAAAGAATGATTTGTTAAAAGATTGAAGAATATGGTTCTACTCTGTCATGTCTTCCCCTTTATCCCTCAGTGTGTTTTAGGATGATTCTCATTTTACTTTAATAGTTTCCTCTTTACCGCTATTTTTAATTTACCACTTGATTAATTCATGGTTAATAAATCTTTCTGTCTTTACATATTTATGAAGTTAATTCAAGTTATTTAAATGTGCGTTTCGTGAATAAGTGTGTTTATGTGTAAACTCACTCATTCCCGTTCTCCTTTTCTCCTCCCCTGGTTTTCTCAAGCCGTGACCCCGGCCTCCTCACTTCTAATCGACCATGCCAACTCCTCTGATTCTGTCTTCTCTTCAGTCCATCAGCTGTTGAATCCATCCGCTGTAACTTTTTTAGGCAGCCATTGGCCCAGTTACATCTGCAGCCCCATCATGCCACTGTTGTTGCACTCCTCCTTTACAGTCTCTCTGCTGTTTTTATGGAGGGCGGATTCTGCTCTCATGTCCCACACTCTGCTATTGTGCCAAATCTCGCGGCGCAGTTTGGAACTTCATGTCCTGTTTGAGGGACCGATGAGAGTTTGCCTCTTTGTCAGCATGCTGGTTTGGTTCTGGATGCCTCAGGTGGAGATGGTTCTGGATGCCTCAGGTCGTTGTTGGTTCAGCTCTGGTTCTCTGTCTGTACGATGGAGAAGGAGGAGTCTCCTGTTGGATTAGGTCTTTTGTCTGCTTGGAGGGTCGGGATCGAAGCCTTTCTAACTCAGAGGGGGAGTCCAGGTCTCGGGACACATTACCTATAAGAAGTCTTGCACACTGATGTTAAATAAATCCAACCCTTTCCACTCTGTCTCTTTCTAATCATACTATCTGTCTTAGTTGTTAAATGCCATCTAAACAACATAATTAATGTCTACTAATGATATTACAAAAACTCACAATAAAAATTGTTTCATCCATTGTTACATATTTACCCAACACAACTCTGAAATACTTACATGTTTCCAGCATCACATATTCCACACACTACGAAAAAAACATTCCCCATATTTTCTCTCATTCTAAATCCCACTGTTACTTCGAACAATAGTAAACCTGCAGAGCACACCAATCGGATCACAGTAATGAAATTTGAATCAAGTGTAGGCCTATGTCTACTTTCTGAACATTTATTTATATTGTCTAAATTCCTTGTCTATGATGTGCAAACAGTTTGAGTGTAAAATGTGTTTTTCACAATGTATTTACACTCTACAGATTCTTGAGTTTACTCATCTCCTGGTGCTGTCGTTGTAAAAAATGTTCAATTCCTTATTGTTTTGTTTCCAAAATCAGTTCTAACTGCCGTGCCGTTTCTGGAAAGGTGGCGGTACGGCTACACAATGTGTAAGAAGGTGCCAACATGTTCCTTTTTTAACTTTGATTAATATACTGGGCTATTGTCGTTGTTACTATTAACGTGCTTCCCGTCTTCAATACCGGCCAGCAATGTAATGAAAAATGTCAAGGGTGTGCTACCCCCTTTCAGCCACTAGATGGCAGCAGAAACATTTCAAGGGTGTGATACCCCCTTTCAGCCACTAGATGGCAGCAGCAGAAGTTTACAGACAAAGGGAAACGCTCTTCCTCGATTTAACATATAACAGACCTCTGGCTTTTAGCTTTCAGCCTTGGTCTGTTATTTAACCCCAGTTTTAAACGGCGACCCGATCTAAAATATCGTGTTTCCAGGTTTTGTCGTGCAGGAATCAAACCTCGCACCGAACAAACTGCACCATCTCCACGCCACTCAGGAATAAACTACCTGCAGATCCGCGCCAAACTGCTCTATTTACGTTACGCAGGACTTTCCGTCTACCTGGCGATCAACGTTCACGTTTTGTATATAACTTTCCTAACATAGTAAAATATGCATTGTATATTCCATTTAAACTTTAAAAACACTGTGCAACGCCTACAGACAATCCTAAAGTTTTAGTGTATCCAATTACAGACAGTCGGTTTTCATAACAGGCGTCTGCGTACCTTTATTTGTAGAGTTGTGCGGGGCCCTGCCGATTGTCTGAGATGTTTGAAAGCGTTTGTTCCCGACCCATTCTGGTCGTCTGGATTCTTCCTCAGCTTCGTTATATCTGGCACGTCGAGGGTCACCATTTATTAGAGATTTAAAGGGATAACTGATCCGCTTTTCAAATCTCCACGCGTCCCTATCAAGCTGGTTAATACAGGAAGGAATCCAGAGCTAACAAGTAACCGTTAAACAATAATCTACTTTAATGGTAATATGACAATGCAATACAATCATTACAATACAACATAATATATTACAATTATATTGTAATGGTTAAGGAGTATGCCGGCCTACTCCTGCCCTGGTTCGCGTGCTGCGGAGATCCTTTCGGTCGGGGCAGCATGTGAAGAGAGACCGAACACCAGGGATCTCCAGGAGATATACCAGAATAAGAAGGAGGGGTTAGGGGTTAGGTCAGCTGGTCATCTTTTCAGGTCATCTCATTGGGAGACGCAACGCTGGCCAGCAGGAAACCAAACAGGCTCACTTTCCAACAAAAGGTCTCAAGGCCTACATACCTACACCTCCCCCACAGAGCAATAAAACCCTGTTTACTCCAACCAGCCCAGAATGTTTATAGCCATTTTTAGTCCTTACATTTATGAAAGGATAAAACAGAGAAATCAATATAAAACACAAACATAGGTATTGTTTGAACAGTATTCACTTAACTGCTACTATTGATAACCACCAGAGAAACCCAAGGGACCTCTCTTAATATCTATCTGGAATTTGCAACAAGACTTTCTGCCATTTCAAATGTAACACATTTCTTTAATATCAGATGATAATACTCTACAGACTATGGAACAGTGTGAACGTGGGTGAGACTATGGAACAGTGTGAAAGTGGAGTGAGACTATGAACAGTGTGAACGTGGAGTGAGACTATGGAACAGTGTGGAACGTGGAGTGAGACTATGGAAACAGTGTGAACGTGGAGTGAGACTATGGAACAGTGTGAACGTGGAGTGAGTGAGGACTATGGAACAGTGAAGTGGAGTGAGGACTATGGAAAGGTGGAGTGAGACTATGGAACAGTGTGAACGTGGAGTGAGACTATGGAACAGTGTGAAAGTGGAGTGAGACTATGGAACAGTGTGAACGTGGGAGTGAGACTATGGAACAGTGTGAACGTGGAGTGAGACTATGGAACAGTGTGAACGGTGGAGTGAGACTATGGAACAGTGTGAACGTGGAGTGAGACTATGGAACAGTTGTGAAAGTGGAGTGAGACTATGGAACAGTGTGAACGTGGAGTGAGACTATGGAACAGTGTGAACGTGGAGTGAGACTATGGAACAGTGTGAACGTGGAGTGAGACTATGGAACAGTGTGAACGTGGAGTGAGACTATGGAACAGTGTGAACGTGGAGTGAGACTATGGAACAGTGTGAAAGGTGGAGTGAGACTATATGGAACAGTGTGAACGTGGAGTGAGACTATGGAAACAGTGTGAACGTGGAGTGAGACTATGGAACAGTGTGAACGTGGAGTGAGACTATGGAACAGTGTGAACGTGGAGTGAGACTATGGAACAGTGTGAACGTGGAGTGAGACTATGGAACAGTGTGAATGTGGAGCTAAAGCCATGTCCAGACATTAACCAGTCCAAGAGGAAATACAGAGGAATTATTTTCTCGAGGTACAGGGATGGGGAGGGTGTTTGACTGTATGTATCTATGTATATGTATGTGTATATATGTGTATGTGTGTATGTATGTATGTATGTATGTATGTATGTATGTATGTATGTATGTGTGTGTGTGTGTGTGTGTGTGTGTGTGTGTGTGTGTGTGTGTCAAACAAGTAAAGCAGATTAATAATTAGTCATTATTATTTATAGATTATAAATAAATAATTTAGGGACAAGGGGGTGAGATTAAATAAATTATACTTATTCTCACTCCTTTTCGAACACTAGGTGTGGGACTGTTTATGTTGCTAATGCTGTTGTAAATGTCACTTTGTTTTGTTTTCTCTTACATGACTATGCCCTGCAAAAAATGTTTGTTTTGTAAATTATTTATTTTACTTGTTCGAAATAAATGTATCAATCAAATTGGTCCTGGATCTGCCCCCTGGTCTCCTCCCAGTAGTCCATCAGTAGGCATGCTCCATCATCCCCTCACTGAGAACAAGACCCGACTCCTAGAATTGGGGTAAGGACTCATTCCCTAGCGCAAATTCTATTGGTTTCCTGTACAGCAGTGATTTTCAATGTCAGCCTGCAACGTAGAGACTGGCTAATTCAAACTCAGTCGGTAGCACAATAATGACAGTGTTTATCTGCAAGTAAAAATGCAGACTGGCTTTTGGACAAAATGAATCCAGATCGAGACTAGTATGAGAGGCGGTCAAAGGAAAGAAAAAACGTAAATGTCATTTTGTAACTTTTTTAGTACTTGGTTTGCCGTGGTAAAAAAAATGTACAGTATAGCGGCTCAAAAAGGTTAAAAAACTCTTCTGTAGGGAAACATTGGCCTCAGATTTAGAGGTGCTGATCCAGTTCACATTCTCTCTAAACGTAGCATGCAGAAGAACACGGAGCACATTTTAGAGTTGAACCAGAATGAAGACACCAGCCATCACCAGCTATCATCTTTTATTATCTGCTGAGTTACAATCCTCCAAATGTACAACTCATGACATTTACAACAAACACTTAAGTTTATAGTATTTTACGCAGTTACTATGGATACATCTCCACAGGCATGTGTCTTTAGAAGAGCACAAATCTGATAAATAACCATTCATACCTTTTTTTTTTTTTTTTTTTTAAACAAGAAGAAAATAAGCACAGACCAGGAAACATGGTGGCTGATGGAGCGCCGTAACGTGTCGGACATGCTGACGTGTGCATGTTAGCAGAATTCCCTTTGACTAGAACACCCAGCTGTCCAACATGAAGCGTTGTATGCTGCTGTCTGCACTCAGTATCTGCTCTCACAGGACCCCAGACTTTGCTCCACGACACTCTCAAACTGTACACATGTAGGAACAGTGGTCGCTTGTTGTCACACTTTAAAATGTCCTGCAGTCCAAAACACACTTGTGATTTTCTTTGCCTACTTTTACTTTAGGTTTTCATGTTCTTGGCTGCTCTTCATTGCTAACGCCACGATCTCATGCCCATTCAAAAACACTTTTCACAATTCAAAAATTACCTTTTGATTGGTATTTTCCTTAGTTTGACCACAGTGCTACAAGGAGCTGTAGAAATCTGGGTGCGCAAGATGTTAAACTTATCAGCAAACTGCCATGATTTGATTGGATTGATGTTGTTCTGAGCAACCTGCAGTATAAGACTACCAGCATATTATTATTTTCATTTATCAATTCCCTATTTTGGTCTTCAACTCGGCCGCTCTCAGCTTAACTGGGCTAACAAAAGTAGACTTTTCCCAACTATTTGCTTCACATGGTCCTCAGCGATGGGATGGAGCCTCTAGCTGTTGTATGTTTGCACAACAGTGGAATAAAAAATCTGATCAAATCTCTAGATCTTACAGAACAAGTGCAAAAATCAAAAAGGAGTGTACAAGACTGGAGGTGGGAGTGGGGGGGCAGGCGGTGTTCTGCAGGCGGTGGAGAGGTCGAATGAACACTGTCACACCTTCAACAGGACTAAAACATGCACAGTTTCTAGTCAATCTATTCTCGAGCTACATGGGACACGACTGGGCACATCATGGTTGGCTGCTTTTCTTAAAAATAAAATAAAAATCACAACAGGAAGGTTTTTTTTGTTCTTTTGTGCACATTTTTCACTGGTGGGTTACCTGCGGATGGTCTCACAGCTATGGTCGTAAAGAGTGTAGTCTCTTATCTATTGCGTTGGCTGTTTATGGCGCCTCGGTACACGATGGGCCCAGGGTTAGACTGATGGTCAGTACACAAAGATAGAAAATAAACCAGTAATGAAAGGTGATCAGTGTTGGTTTGTAAACCTGCATTAAGGACGTGCTAACCAACCAAAATAAATGATTATGGCTTTCAGAGTGTTGGTGTCCCACAGTAGTCTAAAAACACTTTCAGAGGCATTTCCACTCTTACAATGATTAAATTCTTATTTAAAATAAAGATTTTATGATTAAGTATTGGCAATCCGGATAGACACCAGTCTAACCCTAGTGGAGGGGGAAGGGAATGACTGTGATTGGCTGGCAGTTAACGAGACATGGTACCTTGGCAAATGAGGATGGGCAGGGGGGGGAGCAGTCATGGGGAGTCATTGGGTGATCAGGTGGTCAGGCAGGCATTGTGGGGGGTGTGGGGGGGGGGGGGCAGTCCTTTAGCTCTGGGCTGTTAGCCGCTGCTCTGTGAGCGACGCCTGGTGGGACACCGTCTTGTTCTCGTGGGCCCGCAGCCGGGACACCACGTCGATGAACGCCAGGCTCTGGACCTCTTTGTGGAGAGGCTCTGAAACAGAGAGGGGGGGGAATGTTAGATAAGAATCTTGTAAATATTAATATCCAACTAAGTAAGACTGATTTGAAAGGTAGAGATGTTCCACAGTGCGCTCTGAGTCCCACCTGATCCCATGGCGGCACAGATGAGGATCATGGAGTTGTATTTGATCTCCGGGGCGCTCCTCTCGTCTGACAGCAGCTTGTGGAGCACCGACACCAGGCTGGAGACCACAAAGTCCTTCTCAGCTGCGACTGGAACACACACCGAGCCCAGATGTTAGGACCACACCATGGGGACAGTTTCTACAGTGTGTACTGAAGAGACTTACTTTGAGGAGATCTTAAATGTGTTCTGCGTTTGTTCTCAGAAGTCACAGGACTCTTAGTTTAATGTTTCATAAGGAAAAGGCAGATAATAAAGAATAAAAAGGAACTCTTTTCCCATCATAAAGGGTTTCTCACTTTTTTTCTTTAAGGTGGATCACATATCTGGCAACATTATTTTTGTTGTGCGTTCAGCGTATTAAGTTATGTATACAAAAATACAAATATAAGAGATTCTACAGATGCTGTATCAGGTGATGGAAATGTCCCTGCCTTCGAGGCAGCAGTGAGAGAATCATTAAGAGTTCATGAAAATGATCACAGGCAGTTACAAAGTCTTTGAATTTAAAAATGTTCCTATTAAATAAAAAGCATCCTGACGTAGAATGCAAAGAGTTTCTGAAGTGCAAAACTAAAACCATAATAAACAAGAGGTGATTACAGATGTGAGATTTATTTCTTCTTCTTACCCAAATCCAGCGCTGCTATGAGCCCCAAAGCCACTAGTGCTTCATTCTGCATAATCATATGCTCACTAGTTGCCATGGTGACTAAATGCTTGACTCCTCCTCCCTGGATGACAGTTTTAACAACTTCCTGCAAAAGAAGAACAAAAATCACAATAATGAATCAATGCTTAGATGGACCTACAGAATGAATAACTATTGAGGTATTACAACTATTTTAAAGATTACATTATATTTGAATTCACTTGTTTTGAATTATTTTCTTAACTCAAGACTAGAAGATTTTAAAGTATGGACTCCTTCAGACAAACAGACAAAGACACCTCCCAAACAATCCAAGGGAATATTTCATTGTTAATAATTTGGCCTTTTTAAAAAAAGAAATCACACTGCAAATATCTATATGTCTGGGAGAAAGAGGCTGTCAGTGCTACGGGAATACTCAAACTTTCAGAAGATGATTGATCGTGCAAGATAAACATATATTTTGGGGGGATTTTGTCACTCCTTTTCTTCTGTGGGGGCCCTGCCTGAAACTCCATGGAGAGTGTGTGGGAGAGAAACTCCCTCTGGAGGGAACACAGGGATTTTAGCCTCTGCAGACCATTTACATGCACAGAAAGCTATAGAACACACTACAGGAGAGGGAGAACCCAAAAAGCAGATTATGGCCTCTTTAATGATATTTTACTCGTAATGAAAACTCCCTATGAATCCAAAAACATGTGTCTCACAAATGTTAAAGCTAATTGTGGCAGGTGTAAAGGTTTTATAAAGCAGCTGCAACTTCCTCCTCCCCCCCCCCAGGGAGAATGTGAGCCTCTCCTCTAACTCAGCATAATGAACGGTTCTTCAGACGTCAGGACTGTGTCTGACCTTGGACTTGCTGTGCCTGATGAGGGCCGACAGCAGCCTGTTGGACTCCCCCATCACCCCCGCGTGGTCTTTGGCTTCACACCACTCCACCAGCCGCTCCACCAGCTTCCCATTGGTTCCCAGCTGGTCTGCGGCTTCAGCTGGAACAGCACAAACACCACAAAGACCAGGGAATCATTATTATCAGTCATTTGCATAAATATACCCATCCATTTTTCCTTTGGTTAAGCGGCATTTTTTATTTCACTCCAATTCTAAAGATGTTCTTTATATGAAACCATCTGTCCACGGTCAGACTTGAGCAGCAGTCTGTGTGTCTTCATGACGGAGAAATGAGACGGCTTAGAATCTCTCATTACCCCACCAAAGCTTAAATAACGCTGAGGGAAAGAGACTAAGGATTTACTTGGAATATTTATCACATTTGCTTTCACACAGACTTCCAACGTAATCAGCTGCTTTATGGAACATGACTACTGACCATGTTTTCAAAAGATATAGAATTCAGACTTTAGGACTTCAGTGGACATATTCGCTGTGAACAATTCAATGGATTTGGTTCCAAGATAAAGACCTGATAAAAGCTCTACCTTGTGTGTCAATGAGCATGCGTAACGTCCCCAGGAGTTTGAACTGGACTGGAGGCATCTCTGATTGCAGAAACTTCAACACCACGTCTGCAACTCCAGCTGACAGCATCTTGGATTTGTTCACCACTGGAGAGAAGAAACAAGTCACATTAAACACAGAGGCAACAGAGCCTTTCCTTATAATGTCCACGTTTAAGAACTCTATTGGCATTATGCAAGCTTAACTAAAGTGTTACGATGTATTCTTTGATTTTCAGAGTATGGCCAAACGTTGTTATGTAGCCTTTCGGAGCCTACTGCCAACATGCTGCTCCGATATTAAAAGCGTTGCAGAATAGGATAGAGCAACTTAGTCTACACAGTGATGTACACACTTAGGATATTTATGCACATGAGTTCTCCTTACATTTGTACAAAGAGTATTATAATAGGCTGATAGTTATACCAATAGGCTTTTTATTATGATTTACTATAAGAAACCAATCAATTTGATGTAAAACAAACATTCAGCACCCCCATATAGCCCAAATGGAATGATCCTTTTTTTTCATAACCATATTTTACCATCACTACGACAACTAGAATAAAGTGGATCTTGATAACGTAGATCCTGCCGTGTGTGTGTGTGTGTGTGTGTGTGTGTGTGTGTGTGTGTGTGTGTGTGTGTGTGTGTCTCACCAGGTATGGCCAGGTTCCGCAGGGCGCTCAGAGCTGCGTGCTGCACAGTGACGTTGCCTTCATCAACGTGCCGGTCCAACAGCTCCAGAAGCTTCTGCACGATCCCGGTGTCCACCATGTGGATACAGTTCCCGTCTGAATACAACAAAAGCACATATTCTGATGGTGTGTCGCATAATGACCAGTCCTTGGCAAAATGTAGTCATACAAGACCATGGCAGTATAATATTTTGCCCAGCCCTGATTCAACACTGTCTATGATAACATCAATGCTGTTATCTTGCTGCTGTATGCCACTTTCCTAACAGACATGCTCAATACTTTACTCTGGGACTTCTTGCCACAAAATTAAACTTACCGTTGCGAGCAAAGTTAGCGATGGCCAGAGCCCCCGCTAGCTGCAGCTGGTGGTTATGGGATGGGATCCAGGACAGAACCCTCTGGAAGACGCTGCCCTTCCCCCCCTCAAACAGCTTCTGCATGGACTCATCTACACAGCGGGAGGGGGAGGGGTTACTGTACAGGGCTGGTCAACGTCACTGACAGCAGATCATTAGGACAGGAGGAAAATGTCCCCGATTACGTTGGGATAAAGGAAGTCATTTCCACTGGGAAGGGGGGGAATATATCCCCTTCAGATTTCAGGATCCTACACAGTAAAGGTCCTACTTTTACACAGCGATGTTAGTCGTGGACTTAAAGGAAAAACTGAGGCACTTTATTTGAGTATTTTCACATGATGCTATATTATAATTTTACTCCACTACATTTAAAAAATATATATATTTAGTTACTAGTTACTTTGCAGGTAGGTGATTAATAAAACAATTGTATTTAAAAATATAAAATCACCACGAATTATAATATATTATCATAGGTTAAGCTATCCAGTAGTGTAAAAAGTCATTCAAATCATCCCCACCTTTAGCACGTGCAACGTTCAAGTGTCCTTTTTCCACCTCTGCTTTTATATCACGGTAACGGTATGCATCACAGTTAGTTATATAAATCAAATTAATAAATAGTTTAAAACATCCACATTGTACTTTTTCTTCTTTAATTTGCATCACACAAGATAAAAGAAACTCAAAAACAGTATAACTACAATTATTTTTAAATGGAGGCTTTAAGGTTTCTGCAACATCACAGCTACATTTCTACCATTACACGGTTTCTACTTTCATTTGACCCAGTTTGGGGGTGATTGTGTTACTCATTGTCCCCTGGCTGTCCCGCACCATAATCCCCATAAAAAGAGAGCAGTCGATACAAATGTTGATACACTCACTGGATTTGCTAATTGAGTCAGTTGAGTCAATAATCAGTGTGCTCAGAGTTACAAGCTCCTGAGCAGCAGACAGGGGGTGTTCCTCAATGTCGAGTAAGGCTGCTTCAGAGCCACTATTTTAAGCATACTACGTCATCGAGTCCCGCCAAAGGACTGTTCCAATGTCCAGCATACTTGGAATTCTACCGAGCCCGGCGTACTTCGTAGCGAGAAATTTCGAGGCTGCACATGTGTAGACTCTGCAGTCTTAAAATCCCCACAATGCTTTGCGCACGGACCAATTTCCCCAAATCTGTGGTGGAAAATGTAAGGCGGGGCCTCTCATGTGACACACACCTGCACACTTGCTCGCCTGTTCCACTCTTCGTTTTCCGAATGCCAGGAAGGATTCTTGCCTCGCTTCTGAAGCAAGACGCTCGGAAGACGTGCTACCAAGCAAGCGTACTCGACATTGAGAAACCTTTTGTTGCCCTGTGTTTGGCCTTTCAGGCTGCCTTATCTGTTCCTGGATCTCATGGGAGTGTTTTCAGCTCGAGAGGAAAACAGCAGGCAATTCTCTAATCTGACATACTGATCTTCCCAATAGACATTAGTATCCTATAATCTGATCTTGGCTTTAGTTGACGGTCAAAAACATGTAACTGCACAGGAAAAAATGTTGTTCACTATCTTACAGTCCATTTATTAAGCACTAGTGGAACATGTGGGCGAATTATTGCTTAATCACTCATTCAATGTATTAACTGTAGTATAGCACATACAAGAATGCAGACCATGAACACCATCATGTGGAATGATGGAAATAATAAGATTAGAGTCCAGTATCTATATTTATAACACACCATGTTAAGGCTATTCCACGGCAATAAAATATTCACATAAAGGTTGAATTATTGATACTCTCGTCGGTGCAGGACAGAATACTGTGTGCATTTATATGTATGGCCACGTATTTGGTTACATTTTGCATTCCATTAATAGAGTTGCTTAATATGGAGGGATAATGATGACCTTGTAGATTTGGCTGTGCTGCAACACTAATATAAAAGTTGGAAGTAAGTGTGAATTTTAAATGAGTGTTACACAAGGTTCTTTTTATGTTCAGATATGGAGGGAATATGAATATGACTGTTTGATTTCAGTATCCTATGGAACTGCTTATATGATTTACATTTAACATTAACTATTTCATGACAGAAGAAGAAGCAAGCAGGTTTGAGGTATATTTGTGATATTAAAATCATTTACTAGGAATTAAAGAGGGCCTATTCTTCTTTTCGGGTTTTCCCTCTCCTGTAGTGTGTGCTATAGCTTTCTGTGCATGTAAATGGTCTGCAAAGAGTTAAATCCCTGTGTTCCCTCCAGAGGGAGTTTCTTATTCGTATACCAGTACTGACCAATCAGCTACCGGTACCAATTTAGTACCGGTTCTCGATACCCATCCCTCATCACATCAGAGCCAGCTAACCAATCAGAGCAGACTGGGCTCTAGTTTCAGACAGAGGGTGAAAAGAGGTGCTGCAGTACAGGCAGTATGAGAACAATAGAGCTTTTTGAACATTAAAGCATGGAGACATGTAGAGACACTACATACTGATATACACCTGAACATCAGCAGGAGAGGACTCTTTAAAGTAGAGACACTACATACTGATATACACCTGAACATCAGCAGGAGAGGACTCTTAAAGTAGAGACACTACATACTGATATACACCTGAACCTCAGCAGGAGAGGACTCTTTAAAGTAGAGACACTACATACTGATATACACCTGAACATCAGCAGGAGAGGACTCTTTAAAGTAGAGACACTACATACTGATATACACCTGAACCTCAGCAGGAGAGGACTCTTTAAAGTAGAGACACTACATACTGATATACACCTGAACATCAGCAGGAGAGGACTCTTTAAAGTAGAGACCACTACATACTGATATACACCTGAACCTCAGCAGGAGAGGACTCTTTAAAGTAGAGACACTACATACTGATATACACCTGAACATCAGCAGGAGAGGACTCTTTAAAGTAGAGACACTACATACTGATATACACCTGAACATCAGCAGGAGAGGACTCTTTAAAGTAGAGACACTACATACTGATATACACCTGGATATCAGCAGGAGAGGACTCTTTAAAGTAGAGACACTACATACTGATATACACCTGAACATCAGCAGGAGAGGACTCTTTAAAGTAGAGACACTACATACTGATATACACCTGAACATCAGCAGGAGAGGACTCTTTAAAGTAGAGACACTACATACTGATATACACCTGAACATCAGCAGGAGAGGACTCTTTAAAGTAGAGACACTACATACTGATATACACCTGAACATCAGCAGGAGAGGACTCTTTAAAGTAGAGACACTACATACTGATATACACCTGAACCTCAGCAGGAGAGGACTCTTTAAAGTAGAGACACTACATACTGATATACACCTGAACCTCAGCAGGAGAGGACTCTTTAAAGTAGAGACACTACATACTGATATACACCTGAACATCAGCAGGAGAGGACTCTTTAAAGTAGAGACACTACATACTGATATACACCTGGATATCAGCAGGAGAGGACTCTTTAAAGTAGAGACACTACATACTGATATACACCTGAACATCAGCAGGAGAGGACTCTTTAAAGTAGAGACACTACATACTGATATACACCTGAACATCAGCAGGAGAGGACTCTTTAAAGTAGAGACACTACATACTGATATACACCTGAACATCAGCAGGAGAGGACTCTTTAAAGTAGAGACACTACATACTGATATACACCTGAACATCAGCAGGAGAGGACTCTTTAAAGTAGAGACACTACATACTGATATACACCTGAACATCAGCAGGAGAGGACTCTTTAAAGTAGAGACACTACATACTGATATACACCTGAACATCAGCAGGAGAGGACTCTTTAAAGTAGAGACACTACATACTGATATACACCTGAACATCAGCAGGAGAGGACTCTTTAAAGTAGAGACACTACATACTGATATACACCTGAACATCAGCAGGAGAGGACTCTTTAAAGTAGAGACACTACATACTGATATACACCTGAACATCAGCAGGAGAGGACTCTTTAAGTAGAGACACTAAATACTGATATACACCTGAACATCAGCAGGAGAGGACTCTTTAAAGTAGAGACATCTACATACTGATATACACCTGAACATCAGCAGGAGAGGACTCTTTAAAGTAGAGACACTACATACTGATATACACTGAACATCAGCAGGAGAGGACTCTTTAAAGTAGAGACACTACATACTGATATACACCTGAACATCAGCAGGAGAGGACTCTTTAAAGTAGAGACACTACATACTGATAACACCTGAACATCAGCAGGAGAGGACTCTTTAAAGTAGAGACACTACATACTGATATACACCTGAACATCAGCAGGAGAGGACTCTTTAAAGTAGAGACACTACATACTGATATACACCTGAACATCAGCAGGAGAGGACTCTTTAAAGTAGAGACACTACATACTGATATACACCTGAACATCAGCAGGAGAGGACTCTTTAAAGTAGAGACACTACATACTGATATACACCTGAACATCAGCAGGAGAGGACTCTTTAAAGTAGAGACACTACATACTGATATACACCTGAACATCAGCAGGAGAGGACTCTTTAAAGTAGAGACACTACATACTGATATACACCTGAACATCAGCAGGAGAGGACTCTTTAAAGTAGAGACACTACATACTGATATACACCTGAACATCAGCAGGAGAGGACTCTTTGAAGTAGAGACACTACATACTGATATACACCTGAACATCAGCAGGAGAGGACTCTTTAAAGTAGAGACACTACATACTGATATACACCTGAACATCAGCAGGAGAGGACTCTTTAAAGTAGAGACACTACATACTGATATACACCTGAACATCAGCAGGAGAGGACTCTTTGAAGTAGAGACACTACATACTGATATACACCTGAACATCAGCAGGAGAGGACTCTTTAAAAGTAGAGACACTACATACTGATATACACCTGAACATCAGCAGGAGAGGACTCTTTAAAGTAGAGACACTACATACTGATATACACCTGAACATCAGCAGGAGAGGACTCTTTAAAGTAGAGACACTACATACTGATATACACCTGAACATCAGCAGGAGAGGACTCTTTAAAGTAGAGACACTACATACTGATATACACCTGAACATCAGCAGGAGAGGACTCTTTAAAGTAGAGACACTACATACTGATATACACCTGAACATCAGCAGGAGAGGACTCTTAAAGTAGAGACACTGCATACTGATATACACCTGAACATGCAGCAGGAGAGGACTCTTTAAAGTAGAGACACTACATACTGATATACACCTGAACATCAGCAGGAGAGGACTCTTTAAAGTAGAGACACTACATACTGATATACACCTGAACATCAGCAGGAGAGGACTCTTTAAAGTAGAGACACTGCATACTGATATGCACCTGAACATCAGCAGGAGAGGACTCTTTAAAGTAGAGACACTAATACTGATATACACCTGAACATCAGCAGGAGAGGACTCTTTAAAGTAGAGACACTACATACTGATATACACCTGAACATCAGCAGGAGAGGACTCTTTGAAAGTAGAGACACTACATACTGATATACACCTGAACATCAGCAGGAGAGGACTCTTTAAAGTAGAGGACACTACATACTGATATACACCTGAACATCAGCAGGAGAGGACTCTTTAAAGTAGAGACACTAATACTGATATACACCTGAACATCAGCAGGAGAGGACTCTTTAAAGTAGAGACACTACATACTGATATACACCTGAACATCAGCAGGAGAGGACTCTTTAAAGTAGAGACGCTACATACTGATATACACCTGAACATCAGCAGGAGAGGACTCTTTAAAGTAGAGACACTACATACTGATATACACCTGAACATCAGCAGGACAGGGACTCTTTAAAGTAGAGACACTACATACTGATATACACCTGAACATCAGCAGGAGAGGACTCTTTAAAGTAGAGACACTACATACTGATATACACCTGAACATCAGCAGGAGAGGACTCTTTAAAGTAGAGACACTAAATACTGATATACACCTGAACATCAGCAGGAGAGGACTCTTTAAGTAGAGACACTACATACTGATATACACCTGAACATCAGCAGGAGAGGACTCTTTAAAGTAGAGACACTAATACTGATATACACCTGAACATCAGCAGGAGAGGACTCTTTAAAGTAGAGACACTACATACTGATATACACCTGACATCAGCAGGAGAGGATCTCTTTAAAGTAGAGACACTACATACTGATATACACCTGAACATCAGCAGGAGAGGACTCTTTAAAGTAGAGACACTACATACTGAAACACCTGAACATCAGCAGGAGAGGACTCTTTAAAGTAGAGACACTACATACTGATATACACCTGAACATCAGCAGGAGAGGACTCTTTAAAGTAGAGACACTACATACTGATATACACCTGAACATCAGCAGGAGAGGACTCTTTAAAGTAGAGACACTACATACTGATATACACCTGAACATCAGCAGGAGAGGACTCTTTAAAGTAGAGACACTACATACTGATATACACCTGAATATCAGCAGGAGAGGACTCTTTAAAGTAGAGACACTACATACTGATATACACCTGAACATCAGCAGGAGAGGACTCTTTGAAGTAGAGACACTACATGCTGATATACACCTGAACATCAGCAGGAGAGGACTCTTTAAAGTAGAGACACTACATACTGATATACACCTGAACATCAGCAGGAGAGGACTCTTTAAAGTAGAGACACTACATACTGATATACACCTGAACATCAGCAGGAGAGGACTCTTTAAAGTAGAGACACTACATACTGATATACACCTGAACATCAGCAGGAGAGGACTCTTTAAAGTAGAGACACTACATACTGATATACAACCTGAACATCAGCAGGAGAGGACTCTTTAAAGTAGAGACACTTACATACTGATATACACCTGAACATCAGCAGGAGAGGACTCTTTAAAGTAGAGACACTACATACTGATAGACACTGAACATCAGCAGGAGAGGACTCTTTGAAGTAGAGACACTACATACTGATATACACCTGAACATCAGCAGGAGAGGACTCTTTAAAGTAGAGACACTACATACTGATATACACCTGAACATCAGCAGGAGAGGACTCTTTAAAGTAGAGACACTACATACTGATATACACCTGAACATCAGCAGGAGAGGACTCTTTAAGTAGAGACACTACATACTGATATACACCTGAACATCAGCAGGAGAGGACTCTTTAAAGTAGAGACACTACATACTGATATACACCTGAACATCAGCAGGAGAGGACTCTTTAAAGTAGAGACGCTACATACTGATATACACCTGAACATCAGCAGGAGAGGACTCTTTAAAGTAGAGACACTACATACTGATATACACCTGAACATCAGCAGGAGAGGACTCTTTAAAGTAGAGACACTACATACTGATATACACCTGAACATCAGCAGGAGAGGACTCTTTAAAGTAGAGACACTACATACTGATATACACCTGAACATCAGCAGGAGAGGACTCTTTAAAGTAGAGACACTACATACTGTTATACATCTGAACCTCAGCAGGAGAGGACTCTTTAAAGTAGAGACACTACATACTGATATACACCTGAACATCAGCAGGAGAGGACTCTTTAAAGTAGAGACACTACATACTGATATACACCTGAACATCAGCAGGAGAGGACTCTTTAAAGTAGAGACACTACATACTGATATGAATCTGAAAATGTGCATAATATATCCTCTTTAAAATGGACCCTATGTGTTGGAAACGCCAATCAAAGTTTACCTCCCAGCAGCAGGAGAACCATGAGGTCTGAGGAAGTCTTGAGCTGAGCAACGTCCTCCTCTCTCTCTCCGTCTACAGTCTGAGCCACCACCTCCAGGAGACACTCCACCAGGCCGGCCTCCACCAGCTGCAGCTTTATCACATCTGGCAGGGAAGGATGACACAGTTAAGACTGAAACGCACTGCTGCTGCACTGCAGTAATGCACCATATGATGTGCATCATGTGACGCAGAAAGCACACGAGACTCATCAGTGCTCACCATAAAGACCTGAAGTATAATATAGAAATGATGTCTTGTAAGTTAAGCTTTATTTACACACATTTTAGCAAAATCATAAAAGCATATGGAAATGTGAATCAATACCTGTTCCATCTACTAGCATTATGATAATATCAGATAGCTTAGGTCAGAGGTTCTCAATTGTTTTTCAGCCAAGGACCCCTTACAAGATAGAGAATACACCAAGGACCCCCTCATTCTGATTTGTGATTTTGGGCTATATAAATAAAATGTACTTGATTGACTTGTATGTCCCTTGGAATAATCTGACGTAGCCTATTTTTTACACTTCTATAGTCTTAGTTATGTGAAAGAACAACACAAGAGAAATGTATTAGAAATATATTGGATATGTATTAAAAATATTTGCACCATCTCAACACAGAATACCCATAAAACAATCAATCAATTAGCTGCAAGTAACACTGTACCTAAAGAAAATATCAAAGGGAAATCAAGAGAAAAGTGATCATTTGAAGTGCATTTCAGAAACACACACACACACACACACACACACACACACACACACACACCACACACACACACACACACACACACACACACACACACACACACACACACACACACACACACACACACACACACACACACACACACACACACACACACACACCACACACACACCCACACACACACACAACACACACACACACACACACACACACACACACACACACACACACACACATATATATATATATATAAAGATAACACATCAAGTGTTTCACTCTTAGTTAAATGATTTATAAAAGTCTAATCACAAAATAAATGCAGGCTATAAACAATTGAACACATGCCTGCATTGCAACATATATCAAGTAAATTGCAAAACAACTGTAACTGCATTGCTACAATCCCAAACCACTACTTGTAATGGCAGCCAGCTCTGGACACTATTGGAGTGATGCAAGGCAGTCCATGAAGCTGATTGCTTCTCTCTGCAAGTAAAGACACGCAAGGTGTGGCCCTTAGTGTGGGTGGGACCTTGGACATGCTGTGTGATGTTAAAGCACTCCAATAGTGACAGAAACTCAGCGGCAAAGGTGCAGGTGCTGGAGTCCACGTGGATGTTAAAATCACCTAGCAGTAGTGTGGATGGGGACATGGAGCAGATTGAGGTGAGAAGCTCAGACAACTCAGACATGAATGAGGTGGAAGGTTTGGGGGGGGCGGGTAAATGAGGACGACCTGCTGCTTTGAGGGGGCAGCCACTGAGAAGGCAATGCACTCAAGTGAGATTGTATTCGTCACAAGCAGCTGTTTGACAGGCAGGGATGCAACCTCATCAGGTATGAAAAAGGTGACAAGGACCCGAGACCCCCGACCCCACGGAATATCGGCTTTAAAATGAGGAATAACAGGATGTTAGCAGTCAGAACAACTAAAGCAGCAGGTAATAATAACAGAAACGCCAAAGAGTCACATCTAATAGAAATATATAAAAGCATTTATTTTAATTGTGTAGCAGTCAGTTTATCATTTTGGCAGCACTGTTGAGCATTTTGAAAATGTATTTCATGCCTCTGTGCAAGGCTTAGTCTTTCTATCTGTATAGCCAGTGGTGTAACTAAGTTCATAAACTCAAGTACTATACTTGGGTACAATTTTGAGATACTTTTGTACTTTATTTAAGTATTTCAATGTTTTGCTACTTTGTTCTTCTTCTCCTCTACAGAGGTACAATGTACCTCTCCAGAGGTACATTGTGTACTTTTCCTCCACTACATGTATTTAATCCCTATAGTTACTTCACAGATCTGGATGAATGATGTGAAATATAATCAAGTGTTAACTCAGACTTTAGTTCCACCTGGAGTAAATCCACAAGCTACCCTGCAGTATACAAAGTCATTCAGACTAGCTGCACCTTTACCAGCTTTGAGAACACTTTGATGATCAATCATTATAAAACATATCATATATATTATTCTGAAATGGACCAATCTGCACAATGACTACTTTTACTGTCGCTACTTTCACTATATTTTGATGAGAATACTTTTCTACTTTTACTTGAGGAACATTTTGAATGCAGGACTTTTACTGTAACAGAGTATTCCTACACTCTGGTACTTCTACTCAAGTACAAGACCTGAGTACTTCTACTTACTGTTGCTACTTTAACTATATTTTGATGATAATACTTTTGTACTTTTATTTGAGGAACATTTTGATTGCAGGATTGTTCCTACACTCAAGTACTTCTACTTTTACTCAAGTACAAGACCTGAGTACTTCTATTACTCTAGTACAAGATCTGAGTACTTCTACTTTTAATAAAGTACAAGATCTGAGTACTTCTACTTTTACTCAAGTACAAGATCTGAGTACTTCTGCTTTTAATCAAGTACAAGATCTGAGTACTTAGCTAGCTCAACGATAATATTGCAACAGAAAAACTTTTCAGTTCACATCACGCTCTGCCGCTCCGACAGGGAGCTCTGCTCTGAACACCTGAACGGCCCGTTCTAACAGCTGTTCACCAGCGGTCAGTCTGTGCCACAGTGACTCCGGACCACACAGTTAATATTAACGAATGCACCCGTAGGTAATGTGGCTGCTGAAGCTAGACCATCATCGCGGAGCAGCAGAGCCTTATAATACATCCATGAGCAGAGCCGAGAGGCAGGAAGACTCGAGCACACAGCTCGCGCTGCATATATAAAAAAAGAACACCATGCGTGTCATGATGGCACATAACAGCTCGCGGCCGCAGATTACTCCGGGTCCCAGACCCCCCCCCCATACCCCAACAATGTTTTTATTGCAGATCTACATGAATCACACAAACGACATATTTTGGATTCAAAACGGGGAATTTCGCCGAAAGGTGACAAGTTTGCATCCCTGGACAGGGATATCTGCTCTGTGGATGACTGCCAGCCCACCACCACGACCAATGGAGCGGGGCTGTTGGAGATAAGCATAACCTGGGGGGGGGGTGGCTAGGTTGAGTGTGAGGAAGTCCTGTGGTTTTGCCATGTCTCAGTGAGGCAGAGAAAATCCAATTTCCTATCAATGATGATTTCATTAATAAGTGATGCTTTGTTGTTAAGGGAGCGGGTATTTAACTACATGAATGTGTGGGAGTTGTTATATGTTGCAATGGCTGGTAAAACAGTGATGCCATCAACACAGGCCAAGGGCTTCAGGTTAACACTGTACACGTGTGGTTTGTTGTGATGACGTAAGTGGGCGGTGACGGGGCGCCGGGACCACACAGTTGGGATAGTTATGAAATACTATGACAGTAAAACAAGAATACAGTTTAAAAGGGGAGTGATTTGTAAAATATCCATAAAGAAAAAGAAAATCTGTTAACAGTTCCGTTTCATATGGGTGTTGAGAGATATATCCATAAATTCATTTTGCTCTCAAAGTGCACCAGGTTGATGCTTTTAACTTCAATATTGTAAAAAAAAATCTTTCCGGGGGAGCATGCCCCCGGACCCCCCTAGAGGAGGTGAGGACCCCCCCCCCCCCACACTTATAAAATAGCAATTTAACTCTGCTTACACCTATATGCCATTTTATATGCTGTGAGCTGATTATCAAGCCTTCAATGTAAGAGTCGCGGGTACACTGTATGTGCGTATTTCACTGTAGCGCCCGGGACATTAATGGGAAACCCTAGTTTGTACATGTTCAATACATTTGTAACACTGTACACATGAACGTTTCTTTTTTCGGTTCACCAAAAAAAAAATCTCACTCCAAGCTGAACTCAAATGTTGGCAGCCCTGGACTTGTAATGCAGACTAAGAAAAATAATCTGAAGATGTAATGATTGCACGTTAACAGTTCTAAAATAGTATAGAAAAAACCCCATCAATAGGCACTTTCACACCAAGTACTTTGCAGTTCATCAGAACTCTTTAGTTCTGATGAACTAAAGAGAAGATCACGTTCACACCGGAATAAGTCCCTGAGGGAGGATTAGGCAAATGAAGCCGCTGACGTCACTTCTTCTTCTTTGGGTTTACTGGCAGGCCGCAAACAACTTCACGGTGTATACTGCCACCCGAAGTCCCCGGAGTTGGGGACTGGCTTCCGAGTAAATCGCCAGAACGCCGACACCTCCTCATCTCCACCGCTCCCATTTTTCTTTTGTGTTGCCATAAGTTAGTCTCTCTGCGTTGGTGCGCTGGGCTAATGCTAATAATGCTAATGCCAGCAAATACAATGGCGGCTTCACAAACCTTTCCGAGTTTTACGGGGCCTGGTTTGCAATCCTTCCAGCCAATCAGAAATGGGAAACCTTTTCTCCCATGAAAGTACCTGCTCTCTAGCAGGGACCAAAAAGGGGTGAAAAGGTTCTCATGAACTTAGTTCTAGTTCTGGATTTTTTTGGTGTGAACACAACATTTCAAGAACTATCGGAACTATACTGGGAAAAGTACTCCGGTGTGAAAGCGCCTATAGTCTGCTTTTTTACAGTTTGCAGTTGTTAGGAAATTATTTTGAATGTGTCCCTTCTATGTTAGGACAATTTGTGAAAACCTAAACAATTGAGCAGTAAAAAGTCAAGACAACAATCTAGAAATTGTCACGGTTAGATTTCTTTATCTGTATCTGACAGGATGCAGAGCGGCGGAATGAAACAGATCGAGAGAGAGCTTTCTCTAGAGTGGAGTTAAGTAGGACGTTGTCCTGGAGACTGACAGTGTGGGAGCACCCAGTGTGCCTGGAATGGTGATAACAACAGCAAGTGTAACACACACACACACACACACTCACACACCACACACACACACACCACACACACACACACACACACACACACACACACACACACACACACTACACACACACACACACACACACACACACACACACACACACCACCACACACACACACCACACACACACACACACACACACCACACACACACACACACACACACACACACACACCACACACACACACACACACACACACACACACACACAACACACACACACACACACACACACACACACCACACACACAACACACACACACACACAAAACACAAAAGGGCAGCTGAGCCAATGCAGGAGCTGTCTGCCATGACTGTGCAGATAGCAGCTATCCCGGAAAGCATGACTCACACTGAGGGGATAATTTACTGAGGAGTAGGCGGACATGATTTTAATCTAAACGCTAGAGAGAGCACCGCAGTCTCTCTATTTTATGTCCTAATCTCTTCCCTTCACCGTACAGTGGATACGGCATTCGGTAAGACTTATTAATGAAAAAGAGATGAAAGAAAAATCCCATTACCGTTTTCTGCAAGTGGAGCCAGAACTTCAAAAATCATTTCCTTCTTCTCGTGTCTGTCTGCTTCTGGAACAGACGCACCAGCTCCTCAGCGATATTGGTGGAGGCAAACTGTTCTTTGCTGGACTCTGAAAACACCAGAGCAGAGTCAGAGGAGGAGAAATCCTTTACGTTCTATGTTTTAGTGCATGTAAATGGTCTGCAAAGGCAAACATCCCTGTGTTCTCTCCAGAGGGAGTTTCTCTCCTACAAACTCCCCCCCCTGCCTGAAACGCTTCCATGGGACTCCTTTGTTTACTTCTGTAAGATAGTGACATCACTACGTAACACTGACGCTTCTATTGGCTAGCACTCCAACACAATGTACGTGAGGCTAAGGGGCGGGACATCTCTAAGCAGTTTGACCAATCACAACAGAGCCAGCCAGCTAACCAATCAGAGCAGACTGGGCTCTGGTTTCAGACAGAGGGTGAAAAGAGGTGCTGCAGCACAGGCAGTATGAGAACAATAAAGAGCTTTAGAACATTAAAGCATGGAGACATGTCCCAGAAGAGAAAACCAAATACATTCTGAAACCTGAAAATGAGCATAAAAGGGCCTCTTTATAAATGTGTGGATTCTGGCAGTCGTTATATTTAAAGACATTAATTATACTGGATTAAGCTAAAACAGATATTCAGGTATACTCACCAAGCTCGGCCAAATTTCCAAAGGCAATTAGACACATTTCTGTCAGGGCTACGTTGTCGGAGTGGATGCCTAGCAGCTTCACCAGAGTGGGAATCACACCCATATTGATCAGCTGAGCTTGTAAGGAATCTGCAAAAAACAAAGATAGGGAAGACAGGCAGTTGATCCATTGTTCTAATCGTAATGTTAGATTGCTGAAATGTGATCACCATAATGCTATTTCATTCAATAAATGCTATGAAAAAGAGAAAATAAATCTCTCCAGGATTTCAATGAGCTTGCTAAAAGTCCTTCAGCCTTTACTTAGTGGCTTATGGTGGCCTACAGTACGTTAGCAAAACTAAAATGCTGTTGCGTAATTGATGCCACTGATTTTGCGGGTCAATCAGGACTTTATTCCCCCTTAAAACGTTGAATCTCATTTTCTAATTGAATGCATGTGCCTACATAATATCTGCATGAAATTAGTCATTCGGCCCACACCCTATACACATCACAGGGAGCGGAGAAGAAGTGGTAGAGCTCAGGAGAAATGTGAAAAAGGAAAGATAAGTATTAAAATGTATTTCTTAATTAGAAACCAGGGTGAACAAATCAATGGCGGAGAAAGACACAAGTGGGAGGATGACCATAAAAAAACAGGAAGGAACAAGTTGAGTTAAAGTCTCAAGAACAATTCTCAAAAGATCTCATCAGGCCCTTACTTAATTAATGTCAATCAAAACGTACAGTAGCAGGGCAACCTAACCCTTCAGCAGAAGAACAGTATATTTGGAGGCAGGTGGTGAGATGTCAAAGAAAGTTCAAGTTTTTTGTTGTTGATATTCTCTTCTCGTAACTAGCCATTTGCAGTACTGAATTAAGCCAAAACTGTTGCCATTACAGAGTAACTAACGCGCACAGACAACTTTATCTTTAAACTTTAACAACAATTCCCACTTAGCACACAATTGCAATCCTTAAAAAATATTTATATTTCAATACTAGCACTCCTGTTAATGCATTGCCCTCATTGAAGAACAGTTAAAAGATTCCTGCTTGTAGCGGATGCTGATGATTCAGTGTTTGATTTAGTAAGTGCGAAGTTGTTATTTCAACATTAGGAAAGTTTTGAGGAGTCAGCTAGAAGCTGGAAGAAGATGCGGAAGATGCTGGAAGCTGCTGGAAGCTGCAGAAAGCCACAAAACCTCATTCATTCTGTTAGAGCAACCCAACACCAAAGAATCACCCGGACAAATAGAAGCAACCCATTGTCCAGTGCCAACAGAAACTTGGCAGGAGATGTGAGTCCGTCAGATCAAATACTTGCTCCTGTATACAAGCCTTGTTGTCACAAAGACAGAAAACTGTAGCATAGTCCAGAAAGAAGATGCATGGATGGAAACAGTACATTGTACATTTTAAAGTATGTATATAGAAAGAATCTGGATAGATTATGGAGATAGAAACATATGGAAGAGAAAGCATACTGAAAGTACACTGTAGGATAAACTGCAACCTTTTTGAGCATGGGAACATAAAAGCTTGATAAAATGACTTCATCCTGTTTTTCTTAAAAAATGTTGGTTATTTTATTGAAAATCTGTACAATGCTAAAAAGATAAGGCCTGTTTAAGGCTAGATTGATTCATTTATTTACATTTTACACAAGTTACCCAACAGGTTCCTATGTATAGACTCCCTACCTGACAGGATAGATCAACTTCTTGTTAAATAAGCCTATTCAGTTATTTAATTTATTTTCAGACCATTACATCCTGGTTGGTGTGGCAGTACAGACAGGAGTCAAGATGTAGTTAGCCTAAGCTTAGCATCAAGTCTGAAAGGAAGGTTAGCTAGCCTGGCTCTGGTCAAAGTGAATAAAAAAGATAGACCCACCAACCATTTTGAATTGGATTAACATGTATTTCCTTATTTGTTTATCAGAACACAAGAGAGAAATGTAGAATCTACAGCCATATAGGCTCTGTGAGGCT